>NW_027479738.1:0-70750 GCF_051014685.1 Ptiloglossa arizonensis
ATGTGTAGTTTTCCCCTAGGCCGTTCCTGTTATTCATTTCGAGCATCAGAACTGCGAAAATTTGGAGTTTCTCAAGCGTTTCTTACCTCAAAACTGCCATATCTCGCGAACGGATTGACCAATCCGCAAAGTTTCTGTTGCATCTGAAAGTAGAAATTCGCCCCATTACAACGGTATGAGTAGTTTTCCCCTAGGCCGTTCTAGTTATTCGTTTCGAGCATCAGAACTGCGAAAATTTGGAGTTTCTCAAGCGTTTCTTACCTCAAAACTGCCATATCTCGCGAACGGATTGACCAATCCGCAATGTTTCTGTTGCATCTGAAAGTAGAAACTAGCCCCATTACAACGGTATGAGTAGTTTTCCCCTAGGCCGTTTTGGTTAGTCGTTTCGAGCATCAGAACTGCGAAAATTTGGAGTTTTTCAAGCGTTTCTTACCTCAAAACTGCCATATCTCGCGAACGGATTGACCAATCCGCAAAGTTTCTGTTGCATCTGAAAGTAGAAACTCGCCCCATTACAACGGTGTGAGTAGTTTTCCCCTAGGCCGTTCTAGTTATTCGTTTCGAGCATCAGAACTGCGAAAATTTGGAGTTTCTCAAGCGTTTCTTACCTCAAAACTGCCATATCTCGCGAACGGATTGACCAATCCGCAAAGTTTCTGTTGCATCTGAAAGTAGAAACTAGCCCCATTACAACGGTATGAGTAGTTTTCCCCTAG
Source organism: Ptiloglossa arizonensis (assembly GCF_051014685.1). NCBI lineage: Eukaryota > Metazoa > Arthropoda > Insecta > Hymenoptera > Colletidae > Ptiloglossa > Ptiloglossa arizonensis. The sequence goes on from NW_027479738.1 coordinate 720, forward strand.
GCCGTTTAGGTTATTCGTTTCGAGCATCAGAACTGCGAAAATTTGGAGTTTCTCAAGCGTTTCTTACCTCAAAACTGCCATATCTCGCGAACGGATTGACCAATCCGCAAAGTTTCTGTTGCATCTGAAAGTAGAAATTCGCCCCATTACAACGGTATGAGTAGTTTTCCCCTAGGCCGTTCTAGTTATTCGTTTCGAGCATCAGAACTGCGAAAATTTGGAGTTTCTCAAGCGTTTCTTACCTCAAAACTGCCATATCTCGCGAACGGATTGACCAATCCGCAATGTTTCTGTTGCATCTGAAAGTAGAAACTAGCCCCATTACAACGGTATGAGTAGTTTTCCCCTAGGCCGTTTTGGTTAGTCGTTTCGAGCATCAGAACTGCGAAAATTTGGAGTTTTTCAAGCGTTTCTTACCTCAAAACTGCCATATCTCGCGAACGGATTGACCAATCCGCAAAGTTTCTGTTGCATCTGAAAGTAGAAACTCGCCCCATTACAACGGTATGAGTAGTTTTCCCCTAGGCCGTTCTAGTTATTCGTTTCGAGCATCAGAACTGCGAAAATTTGGAGTTTCTCAAGCGTTTCTTACCTCAAAACTGCCATATCTCGCGAACGGATTGACCAATCCGCAAAGTTTCTGTTGCATCTGAAAGTAGAAACTAGCCCCATTACAACGGTATGAGTAGTTTTCCCCTAGGCCGTTTTGGTTATTCGTTTCGAGCATCAGAACTGCGAAAATTTGGAGTTTTTCAAGCGTTTCTTACCTCAAAACTGCCATATCTCGCGAACGGATTGACCAATCCGCAAAGTTTCTGTTGCATCTGAAAGTAGAAATTCGCCCCATTACAACGGTATGAGTAGTTTTCCCCTAGGCCGTTCTAGTTATTCGTTTCGAGCATCACAACTGCGAAAATTTGGAGTTTCTCAAGCGTTTCTTACCTCAAAACTGCCATATCTCGCGAACGGATTGACCAATCCGCAAAGTTTCTGTTGCATCTGAAAGTAGAAACTAGCCCCATTACAACGGTATGAGTAGTTTTCCCCTAGGCCGTTCTAGTTATTCGTTTCGAGCATCACAACTGCGAAAATTTGGAGTTTTTCAAGCGTTTCTTACCTCAAAACTGCCATATCTCGCGAACGGATTGACCAATCCGCAAAGTTTCTGTTGCATCTGAAAGTAGAAACTACCCCATTACAACGGTATGAGTAGTTTTCCCCTAGGCCGTTTTGGTTATTCGTTTCGAGCATCAGAACTGCGAAAATTTGGAGTTTTTCAAGCGTTTCTTACCTCAAAACTGCCATATCTCGCGAACGGATTGACCAATCCGCAAAGTTTCTGTTGCATCTGAAAGTAGAAATTCGCCCCATTACAACGGTATGAGTAGTTTTCCCCTAGGCCGTTCTAGTTATTCATTTCGAGCATCAGAACTGCGAAAATTTGGAGTTTCTCAAGCGTTTCTTACCTCAAAACTGCCATATCTCGCGAACGGATTGACCAATCCGCAAAGTTTCTGTTGCATCTGAAAGTAGAAATTCGCCCCATTACAACGGTATGAGTAGTTTTCCCCTAGGCCGTTTTGGTTATTCGTTTCGAGCATCAGAACTGCGAAAATTTGGAGTTTTTCAAGCGTTTCTTACCTCAAAACTGCCATATCTCGCGAACGGATTGACCAATCCGCAAAGTTTCTGTTGCATCTGAAAGTAGAAACTCGCCCCATTACAACGGTATGAGTAGTTTTCCCCTAGGCCGTTCTAGTTATTCGTTTCGAGCATCAGAACTGCGAAAATTTGGAGTTTCTCAAGCGTTTCTTACCTCAAAACTGCCATATCTCGCGAACGGATTGACCAATCCGCAAAGTTTCTGTTGCATCTGAAAGTAGAAATTCGCCCCATTACAACGGTATGAGTAGTTTTCCCCTAGGCCGTTCTAGTTATTCGTTTCGAGCATCAGAACTGCGAAAATTTGGAGTTTCTCAAGCGTTTCTTACCTCAAAACTGCCATATCTCGCGAACGGATTGACCAATCCGCAAAGTTTCTGTTGCATCTGAAAGTAGAAACTAGCCCCATTACAACGGTATGAGTAGTTTTCCCCTAGGCCGTTTTGGTTATTCGTTTCGAGCATCAGAACTGCGAAAATTTGGAGTTTTTCAAGCGTTTCTTACCTCAAAACTGCCATATCTCGCGAACGGATTGACCAATCCGCAAAGTTTCTGTTGCATCTGAAAGTAGAGACTAGCCCCATTACAACGGTATGAGTAGTTTTCCCCTAGGCCGTTTTGGTTATTCGTTTCGAGCATCAGAACTGCGAAAATTTGGAGTTTTTCAAGCGTTTCTTACCTCAAAACTGCCATATCTCGCGAACGGATTGACCAATCCGCAAAGTTTCTGTTGCATCTGAAAGTAGAAACTCGCCCCATTACAACGGTATGAGTAGTTTTCCCCTAGGCCGTTCTAGTTATTCGTTTCGAGCATCAGAACTGCGAAAATTTGGAGTTTCTCAAGCGTTTCTTACCTCAAAACTGCCATATCTCGCGAACGGATTGACCAATCCGCAAAGTTTCTGTTGCATCTGAAAGTAGAAACTCGCCCCATTACAACGGTATGAGTAGTTTTCCCCTAGGCCGTTCTAGTTATTCGTTTCGAGCATCAGAACTGCGAAAATTTGGAGTTTCTCAAGCGTTTCTTACCTCAAAACTGCCATATCTCGCGAACGGATTGACCAATCCGCAAAGTTTCTGTTGCATCTGAAAGTAGAAACTAGCCCCATTACAACGGTATGAGTAGTTTTCCCCTAGGCCGTTCTGGTTATTCGTTTCGAGCATCAGAACTGCGAAAATTTGGAGTTTCTCAAGCGTTTCTTACCTCAAAACTGCCATATCTCGCGAACGGATTGACCAATCCGCAAAGTTTCTGTTGCATCTGAAAGTAGAAATTCGCCCCATTACAACGGTATGAGTAGTTTTCCCCTAGGCCGTTCTAGTTATTCGTTTCGAGCATCAGAACTGCGAAAATTTGGAGTTTCTCAAGCGTTTCTTACCTCAAAACTGCCATATCTCGCGAACGGATTGACCAATCCGCAATGTTTCTGTTGCATCTGAAAGTAGAAACTAGCCCCATTACAACGGTATGAGTAGTTTTCCCCTAGGCCGTTTTGGTTAGTCGTTTCGAGCATCAGAACTGCGAAAATTTGGAGTTTTTCAAGCGTTTCTTACCTCAAAACTGCCATATCTCGCGAACGGATTGACCAATCCGCAAAGTTTCTGTTGCATCTGAAAGTAGAAACTCGCCCCATTACAACGGTGTGAGTAGTTTTCCCCTAGGCCGTTCTAGTTATTCGTTTCGAGCATCAGAACTGCGAAAATTTGGAGTTTCTCAAGCGTTTCTTACCTCAAAACTGCCATATCTCGCGAACGGATTGACCAATCCGCAAAGTTTCTGTTGCATCTGAAAGTAGAAACTAGCCCCATTACAACGGTATGAGTAGTTTTCCCCTAGGCCGTTTAGGTTATTCGTTTCGAGCATCAGAACTGCGAAAATTTGGAGTTTCTCAAGCGTTTCTTACCTCAAAACTGCCATATCTCGCGAACGGATTGACCAATCCGCAATGTTTCTGTTGCATCTGAAAGTAGAAACTAGCCCCATTACAACGGTATGAGTAGTTTTCCCCTAGGCCGTTTTGGTTATTCGTTTCGAGCATCAGAACTGCAAAAATTTGGAGTTTTTCAAGCGTTTCTTACCTCAAAACTGCCATATCTCGCGAACGGATTGACCAATCCGCAAAGTTTCTGTTGCATCTGAAAGTAGAAATTCGCCCCATTACAACGGTATGAGTAGTTTTCCCCTAGGCCGTTTTGGTTATTCGTTTCGAGCATCAGAACTGCGAAAATTTGGAGTTTTTCAAGCGTTTCTTACCTCAAAACTGCCATATCTCGCGAACGGATTGACCAATCCGCAAAGTTTCTGTTGCATCTGAAAGTAGAAACTAGCCCCATTACAATGGTATGAGTAGTTTTCCCCTAGGCCGTTTTGGTTATTCGTTTCGAGCATCAGAACTGCGAAAATTTGGAGTTTTTCAAACGTTTCTTACCTCAAAACTGCCATATCTCGCGAACGGATTGACCAATCCGCAAAGTTTCTGTTGCATCTGAAAGTAGAAACTAGCCCCAATACAACGTTATGAGTAGTTTTCCCCTAGGCCGTTCTGGTTATTCGTTTCGAGCATCAGAACTGCAAAAATTTGGAGTTTTACAAGCGTTTCTTACCTCAAAACTGCCATATCTCGCGAACGGATTGACCAATCCGCAAAGTTTCTGTTGCATCTGAAAGTAGAAACTAGCCCCATTACAAAGGTATGAGTAGTTTTCCCCTAGGCCGTTCTGGTTATTCGTTTCGAGCATCAGAACTGCGAAAATTTGGAGTTTTTCAAGCGTTTCTTACCTCAAAACTGCCATATCTCGCGAACGGATTGACCAATCCGCAAAGTTTCTGTTGCATCCGAAAGTAGAAACTAGCCCCATTACAACGGTATGAGTAGTTTTCCCCTAGACCGTTCTGGTTATTCGTTTCGAGCATCAGAACTGCGAAAAATTGGAGTTTTTCAAGCGGTTCTTACCTCAAAACTGCCATATCTCGCGAACGGATTGACCAATCCGCAAAGTTTCTGTTGCATCTGAAAGTAGAAACTCGCCCCATTACAACGGTATGACTAGTTTTCCCCCAGGCCGTTCTAGTTATTCGTTTCGAGCATCAGAACTGCGAAAATTTGGAGTTTCTCAAGCGTTTCTTACCTCAAAACTGCCATATCTCGCGAACGGATTGACCAATCCCCAAAGTTTCTGTTGCATCTGAAAGTAGAAACTAGCCCCATTACAACGGTATGAGTAGTTTTCCCCTAGGCCGTTTTGGTTATTCGTTTCGAGCATCAGAACTGCGAAAATTTGGAGTTTTTCAAGCGTTTCTTACCTCAAAACTGCCATATCTCGCGAACGGATTGACCAATCCGCAAAGTTTCTGTTGCATCTGAAAGTAGAAACTAGCCCCATTACAACGGTATGAGTAGTTTTCCGCTAGGCCGTTCTAGTTATTCGTTTCGAGCATCAGAACTGCGAAAATTTGGAGTTTCTCAAGCGTTTCTTACCTCAAAACTGCCATATCTCGCGAACGGATTGACCAATCCGCAAAGTTTCTGTTGCATCTGAAAGTAGAAACTAGCCCCATTACAAAGGTATGAGTAGGTTTCCCCTAGGCCGTTCTGGTTATTCGTTTCGAGCATCAGAACTGCGAAAATTTGGAGTTTTTCAAGCGTTTCTTACCTCAAAACTGCCATATCTCGCGAACGGATTGACCAATCCGCAAAGTTTCTGTTGCATCTGAAAGTAGAAACTCGCCCCATTACAACGGTATGACTAGTTTTCCCCCAGGCCGTTCTAGTTATTCGTTTCGAGCATCAGAACTGCGAAAATTTGGAGTTTTTCAAGCGTTTCTTACCTCAAAACTGCCATATCTCGCGAACGGATTGACCAATCCGCAAAGTTTCTGTTGCATCTGAAAGTAGAAACTCGCCCCATTACAACGGTATGAGTAGTTTTCCCCTAGGCCGTTCTAGTTATTCGTTTCGAGCATCAGAACTGCGAAAATTTGGAGTTTCTCAAGCGTTTCTTACCTCAAAACTGCCATATCTCGCGAACGGATTGACCAATCCGCAAAGTTTCTGTTGCATCTGAAAGTAGAAACTAGCCCCATTACAACGGTATGAGTAGTTTTCCCCTAGGCCGTTCTGGTTATTCGTTTCGAGCATCAGAACTGCGAAAATTTGGAGTTTCTCAAGCGTTTCTTACCTCAAAACTGCCATATCTCGCGAACGGATTGACCAATCCGCAAAGTTTCTGTTGCATCTGAAAGTAGAAATTCGCCCCATTACAACGGTATGAGTAGTTTTCCCCTAGGCCGTTCTAGTTATTCGTTTCGAGCATCAGAACTGCGAAAATTTGGAGTTTCTCAAGCGTTTCTTACCTCAAAACTGCCATATCTCGCGAACGGATTGACCAATCCGCAAAGTTTCTGTTGCATCTGAAAGTAGAAACTCGCCCCATTACAACGGTATGAGTAGTTTTCCCCTAGGCCGTTCTAGTTATTCGTTTCGAGCATCAGAACTGCGAAAATTTGGAGTTTCTCAAGCGTTTCTTACCTCAAAACTGCCATATCTCGCGAACGGATTGACCAATCCGCAAAGTTTCTGTTGCATCTGAAAGTAGAAACTAGCCCCATTACAACGGTATGAGTAGTTTTCCCCTAGGCCGTTCTAGTTATTCGTTTCGAGCATCAGAACTGCGAAAATTTGGAGTTTCTCAAGCGTTTCTTACCTCAAAACTGCCATATCTCGCGAACGGATTGACCAATCCGCAAAGTTTCTGTTGCATCTGAAAGTAGAAACTAGCCCCATTACAACGGTATGAGTAGTTTTCCCCTAGGCCGTTTTGGTTATTCGTTTCGAGCATCAGAACTGCGAAAATTTGGAGTTTTTCAAGCGTTTCTTACCTCAAAACTGCCATATCTCGCGAACGGATTGACCAATCCGCAAAGTTTCTGTTGCATCTGAAAGTAGAAACTAGCCCCAATACAACGTTATGAGTAGTTTTCCCCTAGGCCGTTCTGGTTATTCGTTTCGAGCATCAGAACTGCAAAAATTTGGAGTTTTTCAAGCGTTTCTTACCTCAAAACTGCCATATCTCGCGAACGGATTGACCAATCCGCAAAGTTTCTGTTGCATCTGAAAGTAGAAATTCGCCCCATTACAACGGTATGAGTAGTTTTCCCCTAGGCCGTTTTGGTTATTCGTTTCGAGCATCAGAACTGCGAAAATTTGGAGTTTTTCAAGCGTTTCTTACCTCAAAACTGCCATATCTCGCGAACGGATTGACCAATCCGCAAAGTTTCTGTTGCATCTGAAAGTAGAAACTAGCCCCATTACAACGGTATGAGTAGTTTTCCCCTAGGCCGTTTTGGTTATTCGTTTCGAGCATCAGAACTGCGAAAATTTGGAGTTTTTCAAGCGTTTCTTACCTCAAAACTGCCATATCTCGCGAACGGATTGACCAATCCGCAAAGTTTCTGTTGCATCTGAAAGTAGAAACTAGCCCCATTACAATGGTATGAGTAGTTTTCCCCTAGGCCGTTTTGGTTATTCGTTTCGAGCATCAGAACTGCAAAAATTTGGAGTTTTTCAAGCGTTTCTTACCTCAAAACTGCCATATCTCGCGAACGGATTGACCAATCCGCAAAGTTTCTGTTGCATCTGAAAGTAGAAACTAGCCCCATTACAACGGTATGAGTAGTTTTCCCCTAGGCCGTTTTGGTTATTCGTTTCGAGCATCAGAACTGCGAAAATTTGGAGTTTTTCAAGCGTTTCTTACCTCAAAACTGCCATATCTCGCGAACGGATTGACCAATCCGCAAAGTTTCTGTTGCATCTGAAAGTAGAAACTAGCCCCATTACAACGGTATGAGTAGTTTTCCCCTAGGCCGTTTTGGTTATTCGTTTCGAGCATCAGAACTGCGAAAATTTGGAGTTTCTCAAGCGTTTCTTACCTCAAAACTGCCATATCTCGCGAACGGATTGACCAATCCGCAAAGTTTCTGTTGCATCTGAAAGTAGAAACTACCCCATTACAACGGTATGAGTAGTTTTCCCCTAGGCCGTTCTGGTTATTCGTTTCGAGCATCAGAACTGCGAAAATTTGGAGTTTCTCAAGCGTTTCTTACCTCAAAACTGCCATATCTCGCGAACGGATTGACCAATCCGCAAAGTTTCTGTTGCATCTGAAAGTAGAAATTCGCCCCATTACAACGGTATGAGTAGTTTTCCCCTAGGCCGTTCTAGTTATTCGTTTCGAGCATCAGAACTGCGAAAATTTGGAGTTTCTCAAGCGTTTCTTACCTCAAAACTGCCATATCTCGCGAACGGATTGACCAATCCGCAATGTTTCTGTTGCATCTGAAAGTAGAAACTAGCCCCATTACAACGGTATGAGTAGTTTTCCCCTAGGCCGTTTTGGTTAGTCGTTTCGAGCATCAGAACTGCGAAAATTTGGAGTTTTTCAAGCGTTTCTTACCTCAAAACTGCCATATCTCGCGAACGGATTGACCAATCCGCAAAGTTTCTGTTGCATCTGAAAGTAGAAACTCGCCCCATTACAACGGTGTGAGTAGTTTTCCCCTAGGCCGTTCTAGTTATTCGTTTCGAGCATCAGAACTGCGAAAATTTGGAGTTTCTCAAGCGTTTCTTACCTCAAAACTGCCATATCTCGCGAACGGATTGACCAATCCGCAAAGTTTCTGTTGCATCTGAAAGTAGAAACTAGCCCCATTACAACGGTATGAGTAGTTTTCCCCTAGGCCGTTTAGGTTATTCGTTTCGAGCATCAGAACTGCGAAAATTTGGAGTTTCTCAAGCGTTTCTTACCTCAAAACTGCCATATCTCGCGAACGGATTGACCAATCCGCAAAGTTTCTGTTGCATCTGAAAGTAGAAATTCGCCCCATTACAACGGTATGAGTAGTTTTCCCCTAGGCCGTTCTAGTTATTCGTTTCGAGCATCAGAACTGCGAAAATTTGGAGTTTCTCAAGCGTTTCTTACCTCAAAACTGCCATATCTCGCGAACGGATTGACCAATCCGCAATGTTTCTGTTGCATCTGAAAGTAGAAACTAGCCCCATTACAACGGTATGAGTAGTTTTCCCCTAGGCCGTTTTGGTTAGTCGTTTCGAGCATCAGAACTGCGAAAATTTGGAGTTTTTCAAGCGTTTCTTACCTCAAAACTGCCATATCTCGCGAACGGATTGACCAATCCGCAAAGTTTCTGTTGCATCTGAAAGTAGAAACTCGCCCCATTACAACGGTATGAGTAGTTTTCCCCTAGGCCGTTCTAGTTATTCGTTTCGAGCATCAGAACTGCGAAAATTTGGAGTTTCTCAAGCGTTTCTTACCTCAAAACTGCCATATCTCGCGAACGGATTGACCAATCCGCAAAGTTTCTGTTGCATCTGAAAGTAGAAACTAGCCCCATTACAACGGTATGAGTAGTTTTCCCCTAGGCCGTTTTGGTTATTCGTTTCGAGCATCAGAACTGCGAAAATTTGGAGTTTTTCAAGCGTTTCTTACCTCAAAACTGCCATATCTCGCGAACGGATTGACCAATCCGCAAAGTTTCTGTTGCATCTGAAAGTAGAAATTCGCCCCATTACAACGGTATGAGTAGTTTTCCCCTAGGCCGTTCTAGTTATTCGTTTCGAGCATCACAACTGCGAAAATTTGGAGTTTCTCAAGCGTTTCTTACCTCAAAACTGCCATATCTCGCGAACGGATTGACCAATCCGCAAAGTTTCTGTTGCATCTGAAAGTAGAAACTAGCCCCATTACAACGGTATGAGTAGTTTTCCCCTAGGCCGTTCTAGTTATTCGTTTCGAGCATCACAACTGCGAAAATTTGGAGTTTTTCAAGCGTTTCTTACCTCAAAACTGCCATATCTCGCGAACGGATTGACCAATCCGCAAAGTTTCTGTTGCATCTGAAAGTAGAAACTACCCCATTACAACGGTATGAGTAGTTTTCCCCTAGGCCGTTTTGGTTATTCGTTTCGAGCATCAGAACTGCGAAAATTTGGAGTTTTTCAAGCGTTTCTTACCTCAAAACTGCCATATCTCGCGAACGGATTGACCAATCCGCAAAGTTTCTGTTGCATCTGAAAGTAGAAATTCGCCCCATTACAACGGTATGAGTAGTTTTCCCCTAGGCCGTTCTAGTTATTCATTTCGAGCATCAGAACTGCGAAAATTTGGAGTTTCTCAAGCGTTTCTTACCTCAAAACTGCCATATCTCGCGAACGGATTGACCAATCCGCAAAGTTTCTGTTGCATCTGAAAGTAGAAACTAGCCCCATTACAACGGTATGAGTAGTTTTCCCCTAGGCCGTTCTGGTTATTCGTTTCGAGCATCAGAACTGCGAAAATTTGGAGTTTCTCAAGCGTTTCTTACCTCAAAACTGCCATATCTCGCGAACGGATTGACCAATCCGCAAAGTTTCTGTTGCATCTGAAAGTAGAAATTCGCCCCATTACAACGGTATGAGTAGTTTTCCCCTAGGCCGTTCTAGTTATTCGTTTCGAGCATCAGAACTGCGAAAATTTGGAGTTTCTCAAGCGTTTCTTACCTCAAAACTGCCATATCTCGCGAACGGATTGACCAATCCGCAAAGTTTCTGTTGCATCTGAAAGTAGAAACTCGCCCCATTACAACGGTATGAGTAGTTTTCCCCTAGGCCGTTCTAGTTATTCGTTTCGAGCATCAGAACTGCGAAAATTTGGAGTTTCTCAAGCGTTTCTTACCTCAAAACTGCCATATCTCGCGAACGGATTGACCAATCCGCAAAGTTTCTGTTGCATCTGAAAGTAGAAACTAGCCCCATTACAACGGTATGAGTAGTTTTCCCCTAGGCCGTTCTAGTTATTCGTTTCGAGCATCAGAACTGCGAAAATTTGGAGTTTCTCAAGCGTTTCTTACCTCAAAACTGCCATATCTCGCGAACGGATTGACCAATCCGCAAAGTTTCTGTTGCATCTGAAAGTAGAAACTAGCCCCATTACAACGGTATGAGTAGTTTTCCCCTAGGCCGTTTTGGTTATTCGTTTCGAGCATCAGAACTGCGAAAATTTGGAGTTTTTCAAGCGTTTCTTACCTCAAAACTGCCATATCTCGCGAACGGATTGACCAATCCGCAAAGTTTCTGTTGCATCTGAAAGTAGAAACTAGCCCCAATACAACGTTATGAGTAGTTTTCCCCTAGGCCGTTCTGGTTATTCGTTTCGAGCATCAGAACTGCAAAAATTTGGAGTTTTTCAAGCGTTTCTTACCTCAAAACTGCCATATCTCGCGAACGGATTGACCAATCCGCAAAGTTTCTGTTGCATCTGAAAGTAGAAATTCGCCCCATTACAACGGTATGAGTAGTTTTCCCCTAGGCCGTTTTGGTTATTCGTTTCGAGCATCAGAACTGCGAAAATTTGGAGTTTTTCAAGCGTTTCTTACCTCAAAACTGCCATATCTCGCGAACGGATTGACCAATCCGCAAAGTTTCTGTTGCATCTGAAAGTAGAAACTAGCCCCATTACAACGGTATGAGTAGTTTTCCCCTAGGCCGTTTTGGTTATTCGTTTCGAGCATCAGAACTGCGAAAATTTGGAGTTTTTCAAGCGTTTCTTACCTCAAAACTGCCATATCTCGCGAACGGATTGACCAATCCGCAAAGTTTCTGTTGCATCTGAAAGTAGAAACTAGCCCCATTACAATGGTATGAGTAGTTTTCCCCTAGGCCGTTTTGGTTATTCGTTTCGAGCATCAGAACTGCGAAAATTTGGAGTTTCTCAAGCGTTTCTTACCTCAAAACTGCCATATCTCGCGAACGGATTGACCAATCCGCAAAGTTTCTGTTGCATCTGAAAGTAGAAACTAGCCCCATTACAACGGTATGAGTAGTTTTCCCCTAGGCCGTTTTGGTTATTCGTTTCGAGCATCAGAACTGCGAAAATTTGGAGTTTTTCAAGCGTTTCTTACCTCAAAACTGCCATATCTCGCGAACGGATTGACCAATCCGCAAAGTTTCTGTTGCATCTGAAAGTAGAAACTAGCCCCAATACAACGTTATGAGTAGTTTTCCCCTAGGCCGTTCTGGTTATTCGTTTCGAGCATCAGAACTGCAAAAATTTGGAGTTTTTCAAGCGTTTCTTACCTCAAAACTGCCATATCTCGCGAACGGATTGACCAATCCGCAAAGTTTCTGTTGCATCTGAAAGTAGAAACTAGCCCCGTTACAACGGTATGAGTAGTTTTCCCCTAGGCCGTTTTGGTTATTCGTTTCGAGCATCAGAACTGCGAAAATTTGGAGTTTTTCAAGCGTTTCTTACCTCAAAACTGCCATATCTCGCGAACGGATTGACCAATCCGCAAAGTTTCTGTTGCATCTGAAAGTAGAAACTAGCCCCAATACAACGTTATGAGTAGTTTTCCCCTAGGCCGTTCTGGTTATTCGTTTCGAGCATCAGAACTGCAAAAATTTGGAGTTTTTCAAGCGTTTCTTACCTCAAAACTGCCATATCTCGCGAACGGATTGACCAATCCGCAAAGTGTCTGTTGCATCTGAAAGTAGAAATTCGCCCCATTACAACGGTATGAGTAGTTTTCCCCTAGGCCGTTTTGGTTATTCGTTTCGAGCATCAGAACTGCGAAAATTTGGAGTTTTTCAAGCGTTTCTTACCTCAAAACTGCCATATCTCGCGAACGGATTGACCAATCCGCAAAGTTTCTGTTGCATCTGAAAGTAGAAACTAGCCCCATTACAACGGTATGAGTAGTTTTCCCCTAGGCCGTTTTGGTTATTCGTTTCGAGCATCAGAACTGCGAAAATTTGGAGTTTCTCAAGCGTTTCTTACCTCAAAACTGCCATATCTCGCGAACGGATTGACCAATCCGCAAAGTTTCTGTTGCATCTGAAAGTAGAAACTACCCCATTACAACGGTATGAGTAGTTTTCCCCTAGGCCGTTTTGGTTATTCGTTTCGAGCATCAGAACTGCGAAAATTTGGAGTTTTTCAAGCGTTTCTTACCTCAAAACTGCCATATCTCGCGAACGGATTGACCAATCCGCAAAGTTTCTGTTGCATCTGAAAGTAGAAATTCGCCCCATTACAACGGTATGAGTAGTTTTCCCCTAGGCCGTTCTAGTTATTCATTTCGAGCATCAGAACTGCGAAAATTTGGAGTTTCTCAAGCGTTTCTTACCTCAAAACTGCCATATCTCGCGAACGGATTGACCAATCCGCAAAGTTTCTGTTGCATCTGAAAGTAGAAACTAGCCCCAATACAACGTTATGAGTAGTTTTCCCCTAGGCCGTTCTGGTTATTCGTTTCGAGCATCAGAACTGCAAAAATTTGGAGTTTTTCAAGCGTTTCTTACCTCAAAACTGCCATATCTCGCGAACGGATTGACCAATCCGCAAAGTTTCTGTTGCATCTGAAAGTAGAAATTCGCCCCATTACAACGGTATGAGTAGTTTTCCCCTAGGCCGTTTTGGTTATTCGTTTCGAGCATCAGAACTGCGAAAATTTGGAGTTTTTCAAGCGTTTCTTACCTCAAAACTGCCATATCTCGCGAACGGATTGACCAATCCGCAAAGTTTCTGTTGCATCTGAAAGTAGAAACTAGCCCCATTACAACGGTATGAGTAGTTTTCCCCTAGGCCGTTCTAGTTATTCGTTTCGAGCATCAGAACTGCAAAAATTTGGAGTTTCTCAAGCGTTTCTTACCTCAAAACTGCCATATCTCGCGAACGGATTGACCAATCCGCAAAGTTTCTGTTGCATCTGAAAGTAGAAACTAGCCCCATTACAACGGTATGAGTAGTTTTCCCCTAGGCCGTTTTGGTTATTCGTTTCGAGCATCAGAACTGCGAAAATTTGGAGTTTTTCAAGCGTTTCTTACCTCAAAACTGCCATATCTCGCGAACGGATTGACCAATCCGCAAAGTTTCTGTTGCATCTGAAAGTAGAAACTAGCCCCATTACAACGGTATGAGTAGTTTTCCCCTAGGCCGTTCTAGTTATTCGTTTCGAGCATCAGAACTGCAAAAATTTGGAGTTTCTCAAGCGTTTCTTACCTCAAAACTGCCATATCTCGCGAACGGATTGACCAATCCGCAAAGTTTCTGTTGCATCTGAAAGTAGAAACTAGCCCCATTACAATGGTATGAGTAGTTTTCCCCTAGGCCGTTTTGGTTATTCGTTTCGAGCATCAGAACTGCGAAAATTTGGAGTTTTTCAAGCGTTTCTTACCTCAAAACTGCCATATCTCGCGAACGGATTGACCAATCCGCAAAGTTTCTGTTGCATCTGAAAGTAGAAACTAGCCCCATTACAACGGTATGAGTAGTTTTCCCCTAGGCCGTTCTGGTTATTCGTTTCGAGCATCAGAACTGCGAAAATTTGGAGTTTCTCAAGCGTTTCTTACCTCAAAACTGCCATATCTCGCGAACGGATTGACCAATCCGCAAAGTTTCTGTTGCATCTGAAAGTAGAAATTCGCCCCATTACAACGGTATGAGTAGTTTTCCCCTAGGCCGTTCTAGTTATTCGTTTCGAGCATCAGAACTGCGAAAATTTGGAGTTTCTCAAGCGTTTCTTACCTCAAAACTGCCATATCTCGCGAACGGATTGACCAATCCGCAAAGTTTCTGTTGCATCTGAAAGTAGAAACTAGCCCCATTACAAAGGTATGAGTAGTTTTCCCCTAGGCCGTTCTGGTTATTCGTTTCGAGCATCAGAACTGCGAAAATTTGGAGTTTTTCAAGCGTTTCTTACCTCAAAACTGCCATATCTCGCGAACGGATTGACCAATCCGCAAAGTTTCTGTTGCATCCGAAAGTAGAAACTAGCCCCATTACAACGGTATGAGTAGTTTTCCCCTAGACCGTTCTGGTTATTCGTTTCGAGCATCAGAACTGCGAAAATTTGGAGTTTTTCAAGCGGTTCTTACCTCAAAACTGCCATATCTCGCGAACGGATTGACCAATCCGCAAAGTTTCTGTTGCATCTGAAAGTAGAAATTCGCCCCATTACAACGGTATGAGTAGTTTTCCCCTAGGCCGTTCTAGTTATTCATTTCGAGCATCAGAACTGCGAAAATTTGGAGTTTCTCAAGCGTTTCTTACCTCAAAACTGCCATATCTCGCGAACGGATTGACCAATCCGCAAAGTTTCTGTTGCATCTGAAAGTAGAAACTAGCCCCAATACAACGTTATGAGTAGTTTTCCCCTAGGCCGTTCTGGTTATTCGTTTCGAGCATCAGAACTGCAAAAATTTGGAGTTTTTCAAGCGTTTCTTACCTCAAAACTGCCATATCTCGCGAACGGATTGACCAATCCGCAAAGTTTCTGTTGCATCTGAAAGTAGAAATTCGCCCCATTACAACGGTATGAGTAGTTTTCCCCTAGGCCGTTTTGGTTATTCGTTTCGAGCATCAGAACTGCGAAAATTTGGAGTTTTTCAAGCGTTTCTTACCTCAAAACTGCCATATCTCGCGAACGGATTGACCAATCCGCAAAGTTTCTGTTGCATCTGAAAGTAGAAACTAGCCCCATTACAACGGTATGAGTAGTTTTCCCCTAGGCCGCTCTAGTTATTCGTTTCGAGCATCAGAACTGCAAAAATTTGGAGTTTCTCAAGCGTTTCTTACCTCAAAACTGCCATATCTCGCGAACGGATTGACCAATCCGCAAAGTTTCTGTTGCATCTGAAAGTAGAAACTAGCCCCATTACAACGGTATGAGTAGTTTTCCCCTAGGCCGTTTTGGTTATTCGTTTCGAGCATCAGAACTGCGAAAATTTGGAGTTTTTCAAGCGTTTCTTACCTCAAAACTGCCATATCTCGCGAACGGATTGACCAATCCGCAAAGTTTCTGTTGCATCTGAAAGTAGAAACTAGCCCCATTACAACGGTATGAGTAGTTTTCCCCTAGGCCGTTTTGGTTATTCGTTTCGAGCATCAGAACTGCGAAAATTTGGAGTTTTTCAAGCGTTTCTTACCTCAAAACTGCCATATCTCGCGAACGGATTGACCAATCCGCAAAGTTTCTGTTGCATCTGAAAGTAGAAATTCGCCCCATTACAACGGTATGAGTAGTTTTCCCCTAGGCCGTTCTAGTTATTCGTTTCGAGCATCACAACTGCGAAAATTTGGAGTTTCTCAAGCGTTTCTTACCTCAAAACTGCCATATCTCGCGAACGGATTGACCAATCCGCAAAGTTTCTGTTGCATCTGAAAGTAGAAACTAGCCCCATTACAACGGTATGAGTAGTTTTCCCCTAGGCAGTTCTAGTTATTCGTTTCGAGCATCACAACTGCGAAAATTTGGAGTTTTTCAAGCGTTTCTTACCTCAAAACTGCCATATCTCGCGAACGGATTGACCAATCCGCAAAGTTTCTGTTGCATCTGAAAGTAGAAACTACCCCATTACAACGGTATGAGTAGTTTTCCCCTAGGCCGTTTTGGTTATTCGTTTCGAGCATCAGAACTGCGAAAATTTGGAGTTTTTCAAGCGTTTCTTACCTCAAAACTGCCATATCTCGCGAACGGATTGACCAATCCGCAAAGTTTCTGTTGCATCTGAAAGTAGAAATTCGCCCCATTACAACGGTATGAGTAGTTTTCCCCTAGGCCGTTCTAGTTATTCATTTCGAGCATCAGAACTGCGAAAATTTGGAGTTTCTCAAGCGTTTCTTACCTCAAAACTGCCATATCTCGCGAACGGATTGACCAATCCGCAAAGTTTCTGTTGCATCTGAAAGTAGAAACTAGCCCCATTACAACGGTATGAGTAGTTTTCCCCTAGGCCGTTCTGGTTATTCGTTTCGAGCATCAGAACTGCGAAAATTTGGAGTTTCTCAAGCGTTTCTTACCTCAAAACTGCCATATCTCGCGAACGGATTGACCAATCCGCAAAGTTTCTGTTGCATCTGAAAGTAGAAATTCGCCCCATTACAACGGTATGAGTAGTTTTCCCCTAGGCCGTTCTAGTTATTCGTTTCGAGCATCAGAACTGCGAAAATTTGGAGTTTCTCAAGCGTTTCTTACCTCAAAACTGCCATATCTCGCGAACGGATTGACCAATCCGCAAAGTTTCTGTTGCATCTGAAAGTAGAAACTCGCCCCATTACAACGGTATGAGTAGTTTTCCCCTAGGCCGTTCTAGTTATTCGTTTCGAGCATCAGAACTGCGAAAATTTGGAGTTTCTCAAGCGTTTCTTACCTCAAAACTGCCATATCTCGCGAACGGATTGACCAATCCGCAAAGTTTCTGTTGCATCTGAAAGTAGAAACTAGCCCCATTACAACGGTATGAGTAGTTTTCCCCTAGGCCGTTCTAGTTATTCGTTTCGAGCATCAGAACTGCGAAAATTTGGAGTTTCTCAAGCGTTTCTTACCTCAAAACTGCCATATCTCGCGAACGGATTGACCAATCCGCAAAGTTTCTGTTGCATCTGAAAGTAGAAACTAGCCCCATTACAACGGTATGAGTAGTTTTCCCCTAGGCCGTTTTGGTTATTCGTTTCGAGCATCAGAACTGCGAAAATTTGGAGTTTTTCAAGCGTTTCTTACCTCAAAACTGCCATATCTCGCGAACGGATTGACCAATCCGCAAAGTTTCTGTTGCATCTGAAAGTAGAAACTAGCCCCAATACAACGTTATGAGTAGTTTTCCCCTAGGCCGTTCTGGTTATTCGTTTCGAGCATCAGAACTGCAAAAATTTGGAGTTTTTCAAGCGTTTCTTACCTCAAAACAGCCATATCTCGCGAACGGATTGACCAATCCGCAAAGTTTCTGTTGCATCTGAAAGTAGAAATTCGCCCCATTACAACGGTATGAGTAGTTTTCCCCTAGGCCGTTTTGGTTATTCGTTTCGAGCATCAGAACTGCGAAAATTTGGAGTTTTTCAAGCGTTTCTTACCTCAAAACTGCCATATCTCGCGAACGGATTGACCAATCCGCAAAGTTTCTGTTGCATCTGAAAGTAGAAACTAGCCCCATTACAACGGTATGAGTAGTTTTCCCCTAGGCCGTTTTGGTTATTCGTTTCGAGCATCAGAACTGCGAAAATTTGGAGTTTTTCAAGCGTTTCTTACCTCAAAACTGCCATATCTCGCGAACGGATTGACCAATCCGCAAAGTTTCTGTTGCATCTGAAAGTAGAAACTAGCCCCATTACAATGGTATGAGTAGTTTTCCCCTAGGCCGTTTTGGTTATTCGTTTCGAGCATCAGAACTGCGAAAATTTGGAGTTTCTCAAGCGTTTCTTACCTCAAAACTGCCATATCTCGCGAACGGATTGACCAATCCGCAAAGTTTCTGTTGCATCTGAAAGTAGAAACTAGCCCCATTACAACGGTATGAGTAGTTTTCCCCTAGGCCGTTTTGGTTATTCGTTTCGAGCATCAGAACTGCGAAAATTTGGAGTTTTTCAAGCGTTTCTTACCTCAAAACTGCCATATCTCGCGAACGGATTGACCAATCCGCAAAGTTTCTGTTGCATCTGAAAGTAGAAACTAGCCCCAATACAACGTTATGAGTAGTTTTCCCCTAGGCCGTTCTGGTTATTCGTTTCGAGCATCAGAACTGCAAAAATTTGGAGTTTTTCAAGCGTTTCTTACCTCAAAACTGCCATATCTCGCGAACGGATTGACCAATCCGCAAAGTTTCTGTTGCATCTGAAAGTAGAAACTAGCCCCATTACAACGGTATGAGTAGTTTTCCCTAGGCCGTTTTGGTTATTCGTTTCGAGCATCAGAACTGCGAAAATTTGGAGTTTTTCAAGCGTTTCTTACCTCAAAACTGCCATATCTCGCGAACGGATTGACCAATCCGCAAAGTTTCTGTTGCATCTGAAAGTAGAAACTAGCCCCAATACAACGTTATGAGTAGTTTTCCCCTAGGCCGTTCTGGTTATTCGTTTCGAGCATCAGAACTGCAAAAATTTGGAGTTTTTCAAGCGTTTCTTACCTCAAAACTGCCATATCTCGCGAACGGATTGACCAATCCGCAAAGTGTCTGTTGCATCTGAAAGTAGAAATTCGCCCCATTACAACGGTATGAGTAGTTTTCCCCTAGGCCGTTTTGGTTATTCGTTTCGAGCATCAGAACTGCGAAAATTTGGAGTTTTTCAAGCGTTTCTTACCTCAAAACTGCCATATCTCGCGAACGGATTGACCAATCCGCAAAGTTTCTGTTGCATCTGAAAGTAGAAACTAGCCCCATTACAACGGTATGAGTAGTTTTCCCCTAGGCCGTTTTGGTTATTCGTTTCGAGCATCAGAACTGCGAAAATTTGGAGTTTCTCAAGCGTTTCTTACCTCAAAACTGCCATATCTCGCGAACGGATTGACCAATCCGCAAAGTTTCTGTTGCATCTGAAAGTAGAAACTACCCCATTACAACGGTATGAGTAGTTTTCCCCTAGGCCGTTTTGGTTATTCGTTTCGAGCATCAGAACTGCGAAAATTTGGAGTTTTTCAAGCGTTTCTTACCTCAAAACTGCCATATCTCGCGAACGGATTGACCAATCCGCAAAGTTTCTGTTGCATCTGAAAGTAGAAATTCGCCCCATTACAACGGTATGAGTAGTTTTCCCCTAGGCCGTTCTAGTTATTCATTTCGAGCATCAGAACTGCGAAAATTTGGAGTTTCTCAAGCGTTTCTTACCTCAAAACTGCCATATCTCGCGAACGGATTGACCAATCCGCAAAGTTTCTGTTGCATCTGAAAGTAGAAACTAGCCCCAATACAACGTTATGAGTAGTTTTCCCCTAGGCCGTTCTGGTTATTCGTTTCGAGCATCAGAACTGCAAAAATTTGGAGTTTTTCAAGCGTTTCTTACCTCAAAACTGCCATATCTCGCGAACGGATTGACCAATCCGCAAAGTTTCTGTTGCATCTGAAAGTAGAAATTCGCCCCATTACAACGGTATGAGTAGTTTTCCCCTAGGCCGTTTTGGTTATTCGTTTCGAGCATCAGAACTGCGAAAATTTGGAGTTTTTCAAGCGTTTCTTACCTCAAAACTGCCATATCTCGCGAACGGATTGACCAATCCGCAAAGTTTCTGTTGCATCTGAAAGTAGAAACTAGCCCCATTACAACGGTATGAGTAGTTTTCCCCTAGGCCGTTCTAGTTATTCGTTTCGAGCATCAGAACTGCAAAAATTTGGAGTTTCTCAAGCGTTTCTTACCTCAAAACTGCCATATCTCGCGAACGGATTGACCAATCCGCAAAGTTTCTGTTGCATCTGAAAGTAGAAACTAGCCCCATTACAACGGTATGAGTAGTTTTCCCCTAGGCCGTTTTGGTTATTCGTTTCGAGCATCAGAACTGCGAAAATTTGGAGTTTTTCAAGCGTTTCTTACCTCAAAACTGCCATATCTCGCGAACGGATTGACCAATCCGCAAAGTTTCTGTTGCATCTGAAAGTCGAAACTAGCCCCATTACAACGGTATGAGTAGTTTTCCCCTAGGCCGTTCTAGTTATTCGTTTCGAGCATCAGAACTGCAAAAATTTGGAGTTTCTCAAGCGTTTCTTACCTCAAAACTGCCATATCTCGCGAACGGATTGACCAATCCGCAAAGTTTCTGTTGCATCTGAAAGTAGAAACTAGCCCCATTACAATGGTATGAGTAGTTTTCCCCTAGGCCGTTTTGGTTATTCGTTTCGAGCATCAGAACTGCGAAAATTTGGAGTTTTTCAAGCGTTTCTTACCTCAAAACTGCCATATCTCGCGAACGGATTGACCAATCCGCAAAGTTTCTGTTGCATCTGAAAGTAGAAACTAGCCCCATTACAACGGTATGAGTAGTTTTCCCCTAGGCCGTTCTGGTTATTCGTTTCGAGCATCAGAACTGCGAAAATTTGGAGTTTCTCAAGCGTTTCTTACCTCAAAACTGCCATATCTCGCGAACGGATTGACCAATCCGCAAAGTTTCTGTTGCATCTGAAAGTAGAAATTCGCCCCATTACAACGGTATGAGTAGTTTTCCCCTAGGCCGTTCTAGTTATTCGTTTCGAGCATCAGAACTGCGAAAATTTGGAGTTTCTCAAGCGTTTCTTACCTCAAAACTGCCATATCTCGCGAACGGATTGACCAATCCGCAAAGTTTCTGTTGCATCTGAAAGTAGAAACTAGCCCCATTACAAAGGTATGAGTAGTTTTCCCCTAGGCCGTTCTGGTTATTCGTTTCGAGCATCAGAACTGCGAAAATTTGGAGTTTTTCAAGCGTTTCTTACCTCAAAACTGCCATATCTCGCGAACGGATTGACCAATCCGCAAAGTTTCTGTTGCATCCGAAAGTAGAAACTAGCCCCATTACAACGGTATGAGTAGTTTTCCCCTAGACCGTTCTGGTTATTCGTTTCGAGCATCAGAACTGCGAAAATTTGGAGTTTTTCAAGCGGTTCTTACCTCAAAACTGCCATATCTCGCGAACGGATTGACCAATCCGCAAAGTTTCTGTTGCATCTGAAAGTAGAAATTCGCCCCATTACAACGGTATGAGTAGTTTTCCCCTAGGCCGTTCTAGTTATTCATTTCGAGCATCAGAACTGCGAAAATTTGGAGTTTCTCAAGCGTTTCTTACCTCAAAACTGCCATATCTCGCGAACGGATTGACCAATCCGCAAAGTTTCTGTTGCATCTGAAAGTAGAAACTAGCCCCAATACAACGTTATGAGTAGTTTTCCCCTAGGCCGTTCTGGTTATTCGTTTCGAGCATCAGAACTGCAAAAATTTGGAGTTTTTCAAGCGTTTCTTACCTCAAAACTGCCATATCTCGCGAACGGATTGACCAATCCGCAAAGTTTCTGTTGCATCTGAAAGTAGAAATTCGCCCCATTACAACGGTATGAGTAGTTTTCCCCTAGGCCGTTTTGGTTATTCGTTTCGAGCATCAGAACTGCGAAAATTTGGAGTTTTTCAAGCGTTTCTTACCTCAAAACTGCCATATCTCGCGAACGGATAGACCAATCCGCAAAGTTTCTGTTGCATCTGAAAGTAGAAACTAGCCCCATTACAACGGTATGAGTAGTTTTCCCCTAGGCCGTTCTAGTTATTCGTTTCGAGCATCAGAACTGCAAAAATTTGGAGTTTCTCAAGCGTTTCTTACCTCAAAACTGCCATATCTCGCGAACGGATTGACCAATCCGCAAAGTTTCTGTTGCATCTGAAAGTAGAAACTAGCCCCATTACAACGGTATGAGTAGTTTTCCCCTAGGCCGTTTTGGTTATTCGTTTCGAGCATCAGAACTGCGAAAATTTGGAGTTTTTCAAGCGTTTCTTACCTCAAAACTGCCATATCTCGCGAACGGATTGACCAATCCGCAAAGTTTCTGTTGCATCTGAAAGTAGAAACTAGCCCCATTACAATGGTATGAGTAGTTTTCCCCTAGGCCGTTTTGGTTATTCGTTTCGAGCATCAGAACTGCGAAAATTTGGAGTTTTTCAAACGTTTCTTACCTCAAAACTGCCATATCTCGCGAACGGATTGACCAATCCGCAAAGTTTCTGTTGCATCTGAAAGTAGAAACTAGCCCCAATACAACGTTATGAGTAGTTTTCCCCTAGGCCGTTCTGGTTATTCGTTTCGAGCATCAGAACTGCAAAAATTTGGAGTTTTACAAGCGTTTCTTACCTCAAAACTGCCATATCTCGCGAACGGATTGACCAATCCGCAAAGTTTCTGTTGCATCTGAAAGTAGAAACTAGCCCCATTACAAAGGTATGAGTAGTTTTCCCCTAGGCCGTTCTGGTTATTCGTTTCGAGCATCAGAACTGCGAAAATTTGGAGTTTTTCAAGCGTTTCTTACCTCAAAACTGCCATATCTCGCGAACGGATTGACCAATCCGCAAAGTTTCTGTTGCATCCGAAAGTAGAAACTAGCCCCATTACAACGGTATGAGTAGTTTTCCCCTAGACCGTTCTAGTTATTCATTTCGAGCATCAGAACTGCGAAAATTTGGAGTTTCTCAAGCGTTTCTTACCTCAAAACTGCCATATCTCGCGAACGGATTGACCAATCCGCAAAGTTTCTGTTGCATCTGAAAGTAGAAACTAGCCCCAATACAACGTTATGAGTAGTTTTCCCCTAGGCCGTTCTGGTTATTCGTTTCGAGCATCAGAACTGCAAAAATTTGGAGTTTTACAAGCGTTTCTTACCTCAAAACTGCCATATCTCGCGAACGGATTGACCAATCCGCAAAGTTTCTGTTGCATCTGAAAGTAGAAACTAGCCCCATTACAAAGGTATGAGTAGTTTTCCCCTAGGCCGTTCTGGTTATTCGTTTCGAGCATCAGAACTGCGAAAATTTGGAGTTTTTCAAGCGTTTCTTACCTCAAAACTGCCATATCTCGCGAACGGATTGACCAATCCGCAAAGTTTCTGTTGCATCCGAAAGTAGAAACTAGCCCCATTACAACGGTATGAGTAGTTTTCCCCTAGACCGTTCTGGTTATTCGTTTCGAGCATCAGAACTGCGAAAATTTGGAGTTTTTCAAGCGGTTCTTACCTCAAAACTGCCATATCTCGCGAACGGATTGACCAATCCGCAAAGTTTCTGTTGCATCTGAAAGTAGAAATTCGCCCCATTACAACGGTATGAGTAGTTTTCCCCTAGGCCGTTCTAGTTATTCATTTCGAGCATCAGAACTGCGAAAATTTGGAGTTTCTCAAGCGTTTCTTACCTCAAAACTGCCATATCTCGCGAACGGATTGACCAATCCGCAAAGTTTCTGTTGCATCTGAAAGTAGAAACTAGCCCCAATACAACGTTATGAGTAGTTTTCCCCTAGGCCGTTCTGGTTATTCGTTTCGAGCATCAGAACTGCAAAAATTTGGAGTTTTTCAAGCGTTTCTTACCTCAAAACTGCCATATCTCGCGAACGGATTGACCAATCCGCAAAGTTTCTGTTGCATCTGAAAGTAGAAATTCGCCCCATTACAACGGTATGAGTAGTTTTCCCCTAGGCCGTTTTGGTTATTCGTTTCGAGCATCAGAACTGCGAAAATTTGGAGTTTTTCAAGCGTTTCTTACCTCAAAACTGCCATATCTCGCGAACGGATTGACCAATCCGCAAAGTTTCTGTTGCATCTGAAAGTAGAAACTAGCCCCATTACAACGGTATGAGTAGTTTTCCCCTAGGCCGTTCTAGTTATTCGTTTCGAGCATCAGAACTGCAAAAATTTGGAGTTTCTCAAGCGTTTCTTACCTCAAAACTGCCATATCTCGCGAACGGATTGACCAATCCGCAAAGTTTCTGTTGCATCTGAAAGTAGAAACTAGCCCCATTACAACGGTATGAGTAGTTTTCCCCTAGGCCGTTTTGGTTATTCGTTTCGAGCATCAGAACTGCGAAAATTTGGAGTTTTTCAAGCGTTTCTTACCTCAAAACTGCCATATCTCGCGAACGGATTGACCAATCCGCAAAGTTTCTGTTGCATCTGAAAGTAGAAACTAGCCCCATTACAATGGTATGAGTAGTTTTCCCCTAGGCCGTTTTGGTTATTCGTTTCGAGCATCAGAACTGCGAAAATTTGGAGTTTTTCAAACGTTTCTTACCTCAAAACTGCCATATCTCGCGAACGGATTGACCAATCCGCAAAGTTTCTGTTGCATCTGAAAGTAGAAACTAGCCCCAATACAACGTTATGAGTAGTTTTCCCCTAGGCCGTTCTGGTTATTCGTTTCGAGCATCAGAACTGCAAAAATTTGGAGTTTTACAAGCGTTTCTTACCTCAAAACTGCCATATCTCGCGAACGGATTGACCAATCCGCAAAGTTTCTGTTGCATCTGAAAGTAGAAACTAGCCCCATTACAAAGGTATGAGTAGTTTTCCCCTAGGCCGTTCTGGTTATTCGTTTCGAGCATCAGAACTGCGAAAATTTGGAGTTTTTCAAGCGTTTCTTACCTCAAAACTGCCATATCTCGCGAACGGATTGACCAATCCGCAAAGTTTCTGTTGCATCCGAAAGTAGAAACTAGCCCCATTACAACGGTATGAGTAGTTTTCCCCTAGACCGTTCTGGTTATTCGTTTCGAGCATCAGAACTGCGAAAATTTGGAGTTTTTCAAGCGGTTCTTACCTCAAAACTGCCATATCTCGCGAACGGATTGACCAATCCGCAAAGTTTCTGTTGCATCTGAAAGTAGAAATTCGCCCCATTACAACGGTATGAGTAGTTTTCCCCTAGGCCGTTCTAGTTATTCATTTCGAGCATCAGAACTGCGAAAATTTGGAGTTTCTCAAGCGTTTCTTACCTCAAAACTGCCATATCTCGCGAACGGATTGACCAATCCGCAAAGTTTCTGTTGCATCTGAAAGTAGAAACTAGCCCCAATACAACGTTATGAGTAGTTTTCCCCTAGGCCGTTCTGGTTATTCGTTTCGAGCATCAGAACTGCAAAAATTTGGAGTTTTTCAAGCGTTTCTTACCTCAAAACTGCCATATCTCGCGAACGGATTGACCAATCCGCAAAGTTTCTGTTGCATCTGAAAGTAGAAATTCGCCCCATTACAACGGTATGAGTAGTTTTCCCCTAGGCCGTTTTGGTTATTCGTTTCGAGCATCAGAACTGCGAAAATTTGGAGTTTTTCAAGCGTTTCTTACCTCAAAACTGCCATATCTCGCGAACGGATTGACCAATCCGCAAAGTTTCTGTTGCATCTGAAAGTAGAAACTAGCCCCATTACAACGGTATGAGTAGTTTTCCCCTAGGCCGTTCTAGTTATTCGTTTCGAGCATCAGAACTGCAAAAATTTGGAGTTTCTCAAGCGTTTCTTACCTCAAAACTGCCATATCTCGCGAACGGATTGACCAATCCGCAAAGTTTCTGTTGCATCTGAAAGTAGAAACTAGCCCCATTACAACGGTATGAGTAGTTTTCCCCTAGGCCGTTTTGGTTATTCGTTTCGAGCATCAGAACTGCGAAAATTTGGAGTTTTTCAAGCGTTTCTTACCTCAAAACTGCCATATCTCGCGAACGGATTGACCAATCCGCAAAGTTTCTGTTGCATCTGAAAGTAGAAACTAGCCCCATTACAACGGTATGAGTAGTTTTCCCCTAGGCCGTTCTAGTTATTCGTTTCGAGCATCAGAACTGCAAAAATTTGGAGTTTCTCAAGCGTTTCTTACCTCAAAACTGCCATATCTCGCGAACGGATTGACCAATCCGCAAAGTTTCTGTTGCATCTGAAAGTAGAAACTAGCCCCATTACAATGGTATGAGTAGTTTTCCCCTAGGCCGTTTTGGTTATTCGTTTCGAGCATCAGAACTGCGAAAATTTGGAGTTTTTCAAGCGTTTCTTACCTCAAAACTGCCATATCTCGCGAACGGATTGACCAATCCGCAAAGTTTCTGTTGCATCTGAAAGTAGAAACTAGCCCCATTACAACGGTATGAGTAGTTTTCCCCTAGGCCGTTTTGGTTATTCGTTTCGAGCATCAGAACTGCGAAAATTTGGAGTTTTTCAAGCGTTTCTTACCTCAAAACTGCCATATCTCGCGAACGGATTGACCAATCCGCAAAGTTTCTGTTGCATCTGAAAGTAGAAACTAGCCCCATTACAATGGTATGAGTAGTTTTCCCCTAGGCCGTTTTGGTTATTCGTTTCGAGCATCACAACTGTGAAAATTTGGAGTTTTTCAAGCGTTTCTTACCTCAAAACTGCCATATCTCGCGAACGGATTGACCAATTCGCAAAGTTTCTGTTGCATCTGAAAGTAGAAACTAGCCCCATTACAACGGTATGAGTAGTTTTCCCCTAGGCCGTTCTGGTTATTCGTTTCGAGCATCAGAACTGCAAAAATTTGGAGTTTTTCAAGCGTTTCTTACCTCAAAACTGCCATATCTCGCGAACGGATTGACCAATCCGCAAAGTTTCTGTTGCATCTGAAAGTAGAAACTAGCCCCATTACAACGGTATGAGTAGTTTTCCCCTAGGCCGTTTTGGTTATTCGTTTCGAGCATCAGAACTGCGAAAATTTGGAGTTTTTCAAGCGTTTCTTACCTCAAAACTGCCATATCTCGCGAACGGATTGACCAATCCGCAAAGTTTCTGTTGCATCTGAAAGTAGAAACTAGCCCCATTACAAAGGTATGAGTAGTTTTCCCCTAGGCCGTTCTGGTTATTCGTTTCGAGCATCAGAACTGCGAAAATTTGGAGTTTTTCAAGCGTTTCTTACCTCAAAACTGCCATATCTCGCGAACGGATTGACCAATCCGCAAAGTTTCTGTTGCATCTGAAAGTAGAAACTCGCCCCATTACAACGGTATGAGTAGTTTTCCCCTAGGCCGTTCTAGTTATTCGTTTCGAGCATCAGAACTGCGAAAATTTGGAGTTTCTCAAGCGTTTCTTACCTCAAAACTGCCATATCTCGCGAACGGATTGACCAATCCGCAAAGTTTCTGTTGCATCTGAAAGTAGAAACTCGCCCCATTACAACGGTATGAGTAGTTTTCCCCTAGGCCGTTCTAGTTATTCGTTTCGAGCATCAGAACTGCGAAAATTTGGAGTTTCTCAAGCGTTTCTTACCTCAAAACTGCCATATCTCGCGAACGGATTGACCAATCCGCAAAGTTTCTGTTGCATCTGAAAGTAGAAACTAGCCCCATTACAACGGTATGAGTAGTTTTTCCCTAGGCCGTTTTGGTTATTCGTTTCGAGCATCAGAACTGCGAAAATTTGGAGTTTTTCAAGCGTTTCTTACCTCAAAACTGCCATATCTCGCGAACGGATTGACCAATCCGCAAAGTTTCTGTTGCATCTGAAAGTAGAAATTCGCCCCATTACAACGGTATGAGTAGTTTTCCCCTAGGCCGTTCTAGTTATTCATTTCGAGCATCAGAACTGCGAAAATTTGGAGTTTCTCAAGCGTTTCTTACCTCAAAACTGCCATATCTCGCGAACGGATTGACCAATCCGCAAAGTTTCTGTTGCATCTGAAAGTAGAAACTACCCATTACAACGGTATGAGTAGTTTTCCCCTAGGCCGTTTTGGTTATTCGTTTCGAGCATCAGAACTGCGAAAATTTGGAGTTTTTCAAGCGTTTCTTACCTCAAAACTGCCATATCTCGCGAACGGATTGACCAATCCGCAAAGTTTCTGTTGCATCTGAAAGTAGAAATTCGCCCCATTACAACGGTATGAGTAGTTTTCCCCTAGGCCGTTCTAGTTATTCATTTCGAGCATCAGAACTGCGAAAATTTGGAGTTTCTCAAGCGTTTCTTACCTCAAAACTGCCATATCTCGCGAACGGATTGACCAATCCGCAAAGTTTCTGTTGCATCTGAAAGTAGAAACTAGCCCCATTACAACGGTATGAGTAGTTTTCCCCTAGGCCGTTCTGGTTATTCGTTTCGAGCATCAGAACTGCGAAAATTTGGAGTTTCTCAAGCGTTTCTTACCTCAAAACTGCCATATCTCGCGAACGGATTGACCAATCCGCAAAGTTTCTGTTGCATCTGAAAGTAGAAATTCGCCCCATTACAACGGTATGAGTAGTTTTCCCCTAGGCCGTTCTAGTTATTCGTTTCGAGCATCAGAACTGCGAAAATTTGGAGTTTCTCAAGCGTTTCTTACCTCAAAACTGCCATATCTCGCGAACGGATTGACCAATCCGCAAAGTTTCTGTTGCATCTGAAAGTAGAAACTCGCCCCATTACAACGGTATGAGTAGTTTTCCCCTAGGCCGTTCTAGTTATTAGTTTCGAGCATCAGAACTGCGAAAATTTGGAGTTTCTCAAGCGTTTCTTACCTCAAAACTGCCATATCTCGCGAACGGATTGACCAATCCGCAAAGTTTCTGTTGCATCTGAAAGTAGAAACTAGCCCCATTACAACGGTATGAGTAGTTTTCCCCTAGGCCGTTTTGGTTAGTCGTTTCGAGCATCAGAACTGCGAAAATTTGGAGTTTTTCAAGCGTTTTTTACCTCAAAACTGCCATATCTCGCGAACGGATTGACCAATCCGCAAAGTTTCTGTTGCATCTGAAAGTAGAAACTCGCCCCATTACAACGGTATGAGTAGTTTTCCCCTAGGCCGTTCTAGTTATTCGTTTCGAGCATCAGAACTGCGAAAATTTGGAGTTTCTCAAGCGTTTCTTACCTCAAAACTGCCATATCTCGCGAACGGATTGACCAATCCGCAAAGTTTCTGTTGCATCTGAAAGTAGAAACTAGCCCCATTACAACGGTATGAGTAGTTTTCCCCTAGGCCGTTTTGGTTATTCGTTTCGAGCATCAGAACTGCGAAAATTTGGAGTTTTTCAAGCGTTTCTTACCTCAAAACTGCCATATCTCGCGAACGGATTGACCAATCCGCAAAGTTTCTGTTGCATCTGAAAGTAGAAACTAGCCCCAATACAACGTTATGAGTAGTTTTCCCCTAGGCCGTTCTGGTTATTCGTTTCGAGCATCAGAACTGCAAAAATTTGGAGTTTTTCAAGCGTTTCTTACCTCAAAACTGCCATATCTCGCGAACGGATTGACCAATCCGCAAAGTTTCTGTTGCATCTGAAAGTAGAAACTAGCCCCATTACAATGGTATGAGTAGTTTTCCCCTAGGCCGTTTTGGTTATTCGTTTCGAGCATCAGAACTGTGAAAATTTGGAGTTTTTCAAGCGTTTCTTACCTCAAAACTGCCATATCTCGCGAACGGATTGACCAATCCGCAAAGTTTCTGTTGCATCTGAAAGTAGAAACTAGCCCCATTACAACGGTATGAGTAGTTTTCCCCTAGGCCGTTCTGGTTATTCGTTTCGAGCATCAGAACTGCAAAAATTTGGAGTTTTTCAAGCGTTTCTTACCTCAAAACTGCCATATCTCGCGAACGGATTGACCAATCCGCAAAGTTTCTGTTGCATCTGAAAGTAGAAATTCGCCCCATTACAACGGTATGAGTAGTTTTCCCCTAGGCCGTTTTGGTTATTCGTTTCGAGCATCAGAACTGCGAAAATTTGGAGTTTTTCAAGCGTTTCTTACCTCAAAACTGCCATATCTCGCGAACGGATTGACCAATCCGCAAAGTTTCTGTTGCATCTGAAAGTAGAAACTAGCCCCATTACAATGGTATGAGTAGTTTTCCCCTAGGCCGTTTTGGTTATTCGTTTCGAGCATCAGAACTGCGAAAATTTGGAGTTTTTCAAACGTTTCTTACCTCAAAACTGCCATATCTCGCGAACGGATTGACCAATCCGCAAAGTTTCTGTTGCATCTGAAAGTAGAAACTAGCCCCAATACAACGTTATGAGTAGTTTTCCCCTAGGCCGTTCTGGTTATTCGTTTCGAGCATCAGAACTGCAAAAATTTGGAGTTTTACAAGCGTTTCTTACCTCAAAACTGCCATATCTCGCGAACGGATTGACCAATCCGCAAAGTTTCTGTTGCATCTGAAAGTAGAAACTAGCCCCATTACAAAGGTATGAGTAGTTTTCCCCTAGGCCGTTCTGGTTATTCGTTTCGAGCATCAGAACTGCGAAAATTTGGAGTTTTTCAAGCGTTTCTTACCTCAAAACTGCCATATCTCGCGAACGGATTGACCAATCCGCAAAGTTTCTGTTGCATCCGAAAGTAGAAACTAGCCCCATTACAACGGTATGAGTAGTTTTCCCCTAGACCGTTCTGGTTATTCGTTTCGAGCATCAGAACTGCGAAAATTTGGAGTTTTTCAAGCGGTTCTTACCTCAAAACTGCCATATCTCGCGAACGGATTGACCAATCCGCAAAGTTTCTGTTGCATCTGAAAGTAGAAACTCGCCCCATTACAACGGTATGACTAGTTTTCCCCCAGGCCGTTCTAGTTATTCGTTTCGAGCATCAGAACTGCGAAAATTTGGAGTTTCTCAAGCGTTTCTTACCTCAAAACTGCCATATCTCGCGAACGGATTGACCAATCCCCAAAGTTTCTGTTGCATCTGAAAGTAGAAACTAGCCCCATTACAACGGTATGAGTAGTTTTCCCCTAGGCCGTTTTGGTTATTCGTTTCGAGCATCAGAACTGCGAAAATTTGGAGTTTTTCAAGCGTTTCTTACCTCAAAACTGCCATATCTCGCGAACGGATTGACCAATCCGCAAAGTTTCTGTTGCATCTGAAAGTAGAAACTAGCCCCATTACAACGGTATGAGTAGTTTTCCGCTAGGCCGTTCTAGTTATTCGTTTCGAGCATCAGAACTGCGAAAATTTGGAGTTTCTCAAGCGTTTCTTACCTCAAAACTGCCATATCTCGCGAACGGATTGACCAATCCGCAAAGTTTCTGTTGCATCTGAAAGTAGAAACTAGCCCCATTACAAAGGTATGAGTAGGTTTCCCCTAGGCCGTTCTGGTTATTCGTTTCGAGCATCAGAACTGCGAAAATTTGGAGTTTTTCAAGCGTTTCTTACCTCAAAACTGCCATATCTCGCGAACGGATTGACCAATCCGCAAAGTTTCTGTTGCATCTGAAAGTAGAAACTCGCCCCATTACAACGGTATGACTAGTTTTCCCCCAGGCCGTTCTAGTTATTCGTTTCGAGCATCAGAACTGCGAAAATTTGGAGTTTTTCAAGCGTTTCTTACCTCAAAACTGCCATATCTCGCGAACGGATTGACCAATCCGCAAAGTTTCTGTTGCATCTGAAAGTAGAAACTCGCCCCATTACAACGGTATGAGTAGTTTTCCCCTAGGCCGTTCTAGTTATTCGTTTCGAGCATCAGAACTGCGAAAATTTGGAGTTTCTCAAGCGTTTCTTACCTCAAAACTGCCATATCTCGCGAACGGATTGACCAATCCGCAAAGTTTCTGTTGCATCTGAAAGTAGAAACTCGCCCCATTACAACGGTATGACTAGTTTTCCCCCAGGCCGTTCTAGTTATTCGTTTCGAGCATCAGAACTGCGAAAATTTGGAGTTTCTCAAGCGTTTCTTACCTCAAAACTGCCATATCTCGCGAACGGATTGACCAATCCGCAAAGTTTCTGTTGCATCCGAAAGTAGAAACTAGCCCCATTACAACGGTATGAGTAGTTTTCCCCTAGACCGTTCTGGTTATTCGTTTCGAGCATCAGAACTGCGAAAATTTGGAGTTTTTCAAGCGGTTCTTACCTCAAAACTGCCATATCTCGCGAACGGATTGACCAATCCGCAAAGTTTCTGTTGCATCTGAAAGTAGAAACTCGCCCCATTACAACGGTATGACTAGTTTTCCCCCAGGCCGTTCTAGTTATTCGTTTCGAGCATCAGAACTGCGAAAATTTGGAGTTTCTCAAGCGTTTCTTACCTCAAAACTGCCATATCTCGCGAACGGATTGACCAATCCCCAAAGTTTCTGTTGCATCTGAAAGTAGAAACTAGCCCCATTACAACGGTATGAGTAGTTTTCCCCTAGGCCGTTTTGGTTATTCGTTTCGAGCATCAGAACTGCGAAAATTTGGAGTTTTTCAAGCGTTTCTTACCTCAAAACTGCCATATCTCGCGAACGGATTGACCAATCCGCAAAGTTTCTGTTGCATCTGAAAGTAGAAACTAGCCCCATTACAACGGTATGAGTAGTTTTCCGCTAGGCCGTTCTAGTTATTCGTTTCGAGCATCAGAACTGCGAAAATTTGGAGTTTCTCAAGCGTTTCTTACCTCAAAACTGCCATATCTCGCGAACGGATTGACCAATCCGCAAAGTTTCTGTTGCATCCGAAAGTAGAAACTAGCCCCATTACAACGGTATGAGTAGTTTTCCCCTAGACCGTTCTGGTTATTCGTTTCGAGCATCAGAACTGCGAAAATTTGGAGTTTTTCAAGCGGTTCTTACCTCAAAACTGCCATATCTCGCGAACGGATTGACCAATCCGCAAAGTTTCTGTTGCATCTGAAAGTAGAAACTCGCCCCATTACAACGGTATGACTAGTTTTCCCCCAGGCCGTTCTAGTTATTCGTTTCGAGCATCAGAACTGCGAAAATTTGGAGTTTCTCAAGCGTTTCTTACCTCAAAACTGCCATATCTCGCGAACGGATTGACCAATCCCCAAAGTTTCTGTTGCATCTGAAAGTAGAAACTAGCCCCATTACAACGGTATGAGTAGTTTTCCCCTAGGCCGTTTTGGTTATTCGTTTCGAGCATCAGAACTGCGAAAATTTGGAGTTTTTCAAGCGTTTCTTACCTCAAAACTGCCATATCTCGCGAACGGATTGACCAATCCGCAAAGTTTCTGTTGCATCTGAAAGTAGAAACTAGCCCCATTACAACGGTATGAGTAGTTTTCCCCTAGGCCGTTCTAGTTATTCGTTTCGAGCATCAGAACTGCGAAAATTTGGAGTTTCTCAAGCGTTTCTTACCTCAAAACTGCCATATCTCGCGAACGGATTGACCAATCCGCAAAGTTTCTGTTGCATCCGAAAGTAGAAACTAGCCCCATTACAACGGTATGAGTAGTTTTCCCCTAGGCCGTTCTGGTTATTCGTTTCGAGCATCAGAACTGCGAAAATTTGGAGTTTTTCAAGCGTTTCTTACCTCAAAACTGCCATATCTCGCGAACGGATTGACCAATCCGCAAAGTTTCTGTTGCATCCGAAAGTAGAAACTAGCCCCATTACAACGGTATGAGTAGTTTCCCCTAGGCCGTTCTGGTTATTCGTTTCGAGCATCAGAACTGCGAAAATTTGGAGTTTTTCAAGCGGTTCTTACTTCAAAACTGCCATATCTCGCGAACGGATTGACCAATCCGCAAAGTTTCTGTTGCATCTGAAAGTAGAAACTCGCCCCATTACAACGGTATGACTAGTTTTCCCCCAGGCCGTTCTAGTTATTCGTTTCGAGCATCAGAACTGCGAAAATTTGGAGTTTTTCAAGCGTTTCTTACCTCAAAACTGCCATATCTCGCGAACGGATTGACCAATCCGCAAAGTTTCTGTTGCATCTGAAAGTAGAAACTCGCCCCATTACAACGGTATGAGTAGTTTTCCCTAGGCCGTTCTAGTTATTCGTTTCGAGCATCAGAACTGCGAAAATTTGGAGTTTCTCAAGCGTTTCTTACCTCAAAACTGCCATATCTCGCGAACGGATTGACCAATCCGCGAGGTTTCTGTTGCATCTGAAAGTAGAAACTAGCCCCATTACAACGGTATGAGTAGTTTTCCCCTAGGCCGTTCTGGTTATTCGTTTCGAGCATCAGAACTGCGAAAATTTGGAGTTTTTCAAGCGTTTCTTACCTCAAAACTTCCATATCTCGCGAACGGATTGACCAATCCGCAAAGTTTCTGTTGCATCTGAAAGTAGAAACTCGCCCCATTACAACGGTATGAGTAGTTTTCCCTAGGCCGTTCTGGTTATTCGTTTCGAGCATCAGAACTGCGAAAATTTGGAGTTTTTCAAGCGTTTCTTACCTCAAAACTGCCATATCTCGCGAACGGATTGACCAATCCGCAAAGTTTCTGTTGCATCTGAAAGTAGAAACTCGCCCCATTACAACGGTATGAGTAGTTTTCCCCTAGGCCGTTCTAGTTATTCGTTTCGAGCATCAGAACTGCGAAAATTTGGAGTTTCTCAAGCGTTTCTTACCTCAAAACTGCCATATCTCGCGAACGGATTGACCAATCCGCAAAGTTTCTGTTGCATCTGAAAGTAGAAACTAGCCCCATTACAACGGTATGAGTAGTTTTCCCCTAGGCCGTTCTGGTTATTCGTTTCGAGCATCAGAACTGCGAAAATTTGGAGTTTTTCAAGCGTTTCTTACCTCAAAACTGCCATATCTCGCGAACGGATTGACCAATCCGCAAAGTTTCTGTTGCATCTGAAAGTAGAAACTCGCCCCATTACAACGGTATGAGTAGTTTTCCGCTAGGCCGTTCTAGTTATTCGTTTCGAGCATCAGAACTGCGAAAATTTGGAGTTTCTCAAGCGTTTCTTACCTCAAAACTGCCATATCTCGCGAACGGATTGACCAATCCGCAAAGTTTCTGTTGCATCTGAAAGTAGAAACTCGCCCCGTTACAACGGTATGAGTAGTTTTCCCCTAGGCCGTTCTGCTTATTCGTTTCGAGCATCAGAACTGCGAAAATTTGGAGTTTTTCAAGCGTTTCTTACCTCAAAACTGCCATATCTCGCGAACGGATTGACCAATCCGCAAAGTTTCTGTTGCATCTGAAAGTAGAAACTCGCCCCATTACAACGGTATGAGTAGTTTTCCCCTAGGCCGTTCTGCTTATTCGTTTCGAGCATCAGAACTGCGAAAATTTGGAGTTTTTCAAGCGTTTCTTACCTCAAAACTGCCATATCTCGCGAACGGATTGACCAATCCGCAAAGTTTCTGTTGCATCTGAAAGTAGAAACTCGCCCCATTACAACGGTATGAGTAGTTTTCCCCTAGGCCGTTCTAGTTATTCGTTTCGAGCATCAGAACTGCGAAAATTTGGAGTTTCTCAAGCGTTTCTTACCTCAAAACTGCCATATCTCGCGAACGGATTGACCAATCCGCAAAGTTTCTGTTGCATCTGAAAGTAGAAACTCGCCCCATTACAACGGTATGAGTAGTTTTCCGCTAGGCCGTTCTAGTTATTCGTTTCGAGCATCAGAACTGCGAAAATTTGGAGTTTCTCAAGCGTTTCTTACCTCAAAACTGCCATATCTCGCGAACGGATTGACCAATCCGCAAAGTTTCTGTTGCATCTGAAAGTAGAAACTAGCCCCATTACAAAGGTATGAGTAGGTTTCCCCTAGGCCGTTCTGGTTATTCGTTTCGAGCATCAGAACTGCGAAAATTTGGAGTTTTTCAAGCGTTTCTTACCTCAAAACTGCCATATCTCGCGAACGGATTGACCAATCCGCAAAGTTTCTGTTGCATCTGAAAGTAGAAACTCGCCCCGTTACAACGGTATGAGTAGTTTTCCCCTAGGCCGTTCTGCTTATTCGTTTCGAGCATCAGAACTGCGAAAATTTGGAGTTTTTCAAGCGTTTCTTACCTCAAAACTGCCATATCTCGCGAACGGATTGACCAATCCGCAAAGTTTCTGTTGCATCTGAAAGTAGAAACTCGCCCCATTACAACGGTATGAGTAGTTTTCCCCTAGGCCGTTCTAGTTATTCGTTTCGAGCATCAGAACTGCGAAAATTTGGAGTTTCTCAAGCGTTTCTTACCTCAAAACTGCCATATCTCGCGAACGGATTGACCAATCCGCAAAGTTTCTGTTGCATCTGAAAGTAGAAACTCGCCCCATTACAACGGTATGAGTAGTTTTCCCCTAGGCCGTTCTGGTTATTCGTTTCGAGCATCAGAACTGCGAAAATTTGGAGTTTTTCAAGCGTTTCTTACCTCAAAACTGCCATATCTCGCGAACGGATTGACCAATCCGCAAAGTTTCTGTTGCATCCGAAAGTAGAAACTAGCCCCATTACAACGGTATGAGTAGTTTTCCCCTAGGCCGTTCTGGTTATTCGTTTCGAGCATCAGAACTGCGAAAATTTGGAGTTTTTCAAGCGGTTCTTACTTCAAAACTGCCATATCTCGCGAACGGATTGACCAATCCGCAAAGTTTCTGTTGCATCTGAAAGTAGAAACTCGCCCCATTACAACGGTATAACTAGTTTTCCCCCAGGCCGTTCTAGTTATTCGTTTCGAGCATCAGAACTGCGAAAATTTGGAGTTTCTCAAGCGTTTCTTACCTCAAAACTGCCATATTTCGCGATCGGATTGACCAATTCGCAAAGTTTCTGTTGCATCTGAAAGTAGAAACTCGCCCCATTACAACGGTATGAGTAGTTTTCCGCTAGGCCGTTCTAGTTATTCGTTTCGAGCATCAGAACTGCGAAAATTTGGAGTTTCTCAAGCGTTTCTTACCTCAAAACTGCCATATCTCGCGAACGGATTGACCAATCCGCAAAGTTTCTGTTGCATCTGAAAGTAGAAACTAGCCCCATTACAAAGGTATGAGTAGGTTTCCCCTAGGCCGTTCTGGTTATTCGTTTCGAGCATCAGAACTGCGAAAATTTGGAGTTTTTCAAGCGTTTCTTACCTCAAAACTGCCATATCTCGCGAACGGATTGACCAATCCGCAAAGTTTCTGTTGCATCTGAAAGTAGAAATTCGCCCCATTACAACGGTATGAGTAGTTTTCCCCTAGGCCGTTCTAGTTATTCGTTTCGAGCATCAGAACTGCGAAAATTTGGAGTTTCTCAAGCGTTTCTTACCTCAAAACTGCCATATCTCGCGAACGGATTGACCAATCCGCAAAGTTTCTGTTGCATCTGAAAGTAGAAACTAGCCCCATTACAACGGTATGAGTAGTTTTCCCCTAGGCCGTTCTAGTTATTCGTTTCGAGCATCAGAACTGCAAAAATTTGGAGTTTTTCAGGCGTTTCTTACCTCAAAACTGCCATATCTCGCGAACGGATTGACCAATCCGCAAAGTTTCTGTTGCATCTGAAAGTAGAAACTAGCCCCATTACAACGGTATGAGTAGTTTTCCCCTAGACCGTTCTAGTTATTCGTTTCGAGCATCAGAATTGCGAAAATTTGGAGTTTCTCAATCGTTTCTTACCTCAAAACTGCCATATCTCGCGAACGGATTGACCAATCCGCAAAGTTTCTGTTGCATCTGAAAGTAGAAACTAGCCCCATTACAACGGTATGAGTAGTTTTCCCCTAGGCCGTTCTAGTTATTCGTTTCGAGCATCAGAACTGCGAAAATTTGGAGTTTCTCAAGCGTTTCTTACCTCAAAACTGCCATATCTCGCGAACGGATTGACCAATCCGCAAAGTTTCTGTTGCATCTGAAAGTAGAAACTAGCCCCATTACAACGGTATGAGTAGTTTTCCCCTAGGCCGTTTTGGTTATTCGTTTCGAGCATCAGAACTGCGAAAATTTGGAGTTTTTCAAGCGTTTCTTACCTCAAAACTGCCATATCTCGCGAACGGATTGACCAATCCGCAAAGTTTCTGTTGCATCTGAAAGTAGAAACTAGCCCCATTACAACGGTATGAGTAGTTTTCCCCTAGGCCGTTCTAGTTATTCGTTTCGAGCATCAGAACTGCGAAAATTTGGAGTTTCTCAAGCGTTTCTTATATCAAAACTGCCATATCTCGCGAACGGATTGACCAATCCGCAAAGTTTCTGTTGCATCTGAAAGTAGAAACTAGCCCCATTACAACGGTATGAGTAGTTTTCCCCTAGGCCGTTCTAGTTATTCGTTTCGAGCATCAGAACTGCAAAAATTTGGAGTTTTTCAGGCGTTTCTTACCTCAAAACTGCCATATCTCGCGAACGGATTGACCAATCCGCAAAGTTTCTGTTGCATCTGAAAGTAGAAACTAGCCCCATTACAACGGTATGAGTAGTTTTCCCCTAGGCCGTTCTGGTTATTCGTTTCGAGCATCAGAACTGCGAAAATTTGGAGTTTTTCAAGCGGTTCTTACCTCAAAACTGCCATATCTCGCGAACGGATTGACCAATCCGCAAAGTTTCTGTTGCATCTGAAAGTAGAAACTCGCCCCATTACAACGGTATGACTAGTTTTCCCCCAGGCCGTTCTAGTTATTCGTTTCGAGCATCAGAACTGCGAAAATTTGGAGTTTTTCAAGCGTTTCTTACCTCAAAACTGCCATATCTCGCGAACGGATTGACCAATCCGCAAAGTTTCTGTTGCATCTGAAAGTAGAAACTCGCCCCATTACAACGGTATGAGTAGTTTTCCCCTAGGCCGTTCTAGTTATTCGTTTCGAGCATCAGAACTGCGAAAATTTGGAGTTTCTCAAGCGTTTCTTACCTCAAAACTGCCATATCTCGCGAACGGATTGACCAATCCGCAAAGTTTCTGTTGCATCTGAAAGTAGAAACTAGCCCCATTACAACGGTATGAGTAGTTTTCCCCTAGGCCGTTCTGGTTATTCGTTTCGAGCATCAGAACTGCGAAAATTTGGAGTTTTTCAAGCGTTTCTTACCTCAAAACTGCCATATCTCGCGAACGGATTGACCAATCCGCAAAGTTTCTGTTGCATCCGAAAGTAGAAACTAGCCCCATTACAACGGTATGAGTAGTTTTCCCCTAGGCCGTTCTGGTTATTCGTTTCGAGCATCAGAACTGCGAAAATTTGGAGTTTTTCAAGCGTTTCTTACCTCAAAACTGCCATATCTCGCGAACGGATTGACCAATCCGCAAAGTTTCTGTTGCATCCGAAAGTAGAAACTAGCCCCATTACAACGGTATGAGTAGTTTTCCCCTAGGCCGTTCTGGTTATTCGTTTCGAGCATCAGAACTGCGAAAATTTGGAGTTTTTCAAGCGTTTCTTACCTCAAAACTGCCATATCTCGCGAACGGATTGACCAATCCGCAAAGTTTCTGTTGCATCTGAAAGTAGAAACTCGCCCCATTACAACGGTATGAGTAGTTTTCCCCTAGGCCGTTCTAGTTATTCGTTTCGAGCATCAGAACTGCGAAAATTTGGAGTTTCTCAAGCGTTTCTTACCTCAAAACTGCCATATCTCGCGAACGGATTGACCAATCCGCAAAGTTTCTGTTGCATCTGAAAGTAGAAACTAGCCCCATTACAACGGTATGAGTAGTTTTCCCCTAGGCCGTTCTGGTTATTCGTTTCGAGCATCAGAACTGCGAAAATTTGGAGTTTTTCAAGCGTTTCTTACCTCAAAACTGCCATATCTCGCGAACGGATTGACCAATCCGCAAAGTTTCTGTTGCATCTGAAAGTAGAAACTAGCCCCATTACAACGGTATGAGTAGTTTTCCCCTAGGCCGTTCTGGTTATTCGTTTCGAGCATCAGAACTGCGAAAATTTGGAGTTTTTCAAGCGGTTCTTACCTCAAAACTGCCATATCTCGCGAACGGATTGACCAATCCGCAAAGTTTCTGTTGCATCTGAAAGTAGAAACTCGCCCCATTACAACGGTATGACTAGTTTTCCCCCAGGCCGTTCTAGTTATTCGTTTCGAGCATCAGAACTGCGAAAATTTGGAGTTTTTCAAGCGTTTCTTACCTCAAAACTGCCATATCTCGCGAACGGATTGACCAATCCGCAAAGTTTCTGTTGCATCTGAAAGTAGAAACTCGCCCCATTACAACGGTATGAGTAGTTTTCCCCTAGGCCGTTCTAGTTATTCGTTTCGAGCATCAGAACTGCGAAAATTTGGAGTTTCTCAAGCGTTTCTTACCTCAAAACTGCCATATCTCGCGAACGGATTGACCAATCCGCAAAGTTTCTGTTGCATCTGAAAGTAGAAACTAGCCCCATTACAACGGTATGAGTAGTTTTCCCCTAGGCCGTTCTGGTTATTCGTTTCGAGCATCAGAACTGCGAAAATTTGGAGTTTTTCAAGCGTTTCTTACCTCAAAACTGCCATATCTCGCGAACGGATTGACCAATCCGCAAAGTTTCTGTTGCATCCGAAAGTAGAAACTAGCCCCATTACAACGGTATGAGTAGTTTTCCCCTAGGCCGTTCTGGTTATTCGTTTCGAGCATCAGAACTGCGAAAATTTGGAGTTTTTCAAGCGTTTCTTACCTCAAAACTGCCATATCTCGCGAACGGATTGACCAATCCGCAAAGTTTCTGTTGCATCCGAAAGTAGAAACTAGCCCCATTACAACGGTATGAGTAGTTTTCCCCTAGGCCGTTCTGGTTATTCGTTTCGAGCATCAGAACTGCGAAAATTTGGAGTTTTTCAAGCGGTTCTTACTTCAAAACTGCCATATCTCGCGAACGGATTGACCAATCCGCAAAGTTTCTGTTGCATCTGAAAGTAGAAACTCGCCCCATTACAACGGTATGACTAGTTTTCCCCCAGGCCGTTCTAGTTATTCGTTTCGAGCATCAGAACTGCGAAAATTTGGAGTTTTTCAAGCGTTTCTTACCTCAAAACTGCCATATCTCGCGAACGGATTGACCAATCCGCAAAGTTTCTGTTGCATCTGAAAGTAGAAACTCGCCCCATTACAACGGTATGAGTAGTTTTCCCCTAGGCCGTTCTAGTTATTCGTTTCGAGCATCAGAACTGCGAAAATTTGGAGTTTCTCAAGCGTTTCTTACCTCAAAACTGCCATATCTCGCGAACGGATTGACCAATCCGCAAAGTTTCTGTTGCATCTGAAAGTAGAAACTAGCCCCATTACAACGGTATGAGTAGTTTTCCCCTAGGCCGTTCTGGTTATTCGTTTCGAGCATCAGAACTGCGAAAATTTGGAGTTTTTCAAGCGTTTCTTACCTCAAAACTGCCATATCTCGCGAACGGATTGACCAATCCGCAAAGTTTCTGTTGCATCTGAAAGTAGAAACTCGCCCCATTACAACGGTATGAGTAGTTTTCCCCTAGGCCGTTCTAGTTATTCGTTTCGAGCATCAGAACTGCGAAAATTTGGAGTTTCTCAAGCGTTTCTTACCTCAAAACTGCCATATCTCGCGA
The DNA here is from genome assembly GCF_051014685.1 of Ptiloglossa arizonensis. Classification (NCBI taxonomy): domain Eukaryota; kingdom Metazoa; phylum Arthropoda; class Insecta; order Hymenoptera; family Colletidae; genus Ptiloglossa; species Ptiloglossa arizonensis. The sequence goes on from NW_027479738.1 coordinate 41,748, forward strand.
ACGGATTGACCAATCCGCAAAGTTTCTGTTGCATCTGAAAGTAGAAACTAGCCCCATTACAACGGTATGAGTAGTTTTCCCCTAGGCCGTTCTGGTTATTCGTTTCGAGCATCAGAACTGCGAAAATTTGGAGTTTTTCAAGCGGTTCTTACCTCAAAACTGCCATATCTCGCGAACGGATTGACCAATCCGCAAAGTTTCTGTTGCATCTGAAAGTAGAAACTAGCCCCATTACAACGGTATGAGTAGTTTTCCCCTAGGCCGTTCTGGTTATTCGTTTCGAGCATCAGAACTGCGAAAATTTGGAGTTTTTCAAGCGTTTCTTACCTCAAAACTGCCATATCTCGCGAACGGATTGACCAATCCGCAAAGTTTCTGTTGCATCCGAAAGTAGAAACTAGCCCCATTACAACGGTATGAGTAGTTTTCCCCTAGGCCGTTCTGGTTATTCGTTTCGAGCATCAGAACTGCGAAAATTTGGAGTTTTTCAAGCGTTTCTTACCTCAAAACTGCCATATCTCGCGAACGGATTGACCAATCCGCAAAGTTTCTGTTGCATCCGAAAGTAGAAACTAGCCCCATTACAACGGTATGAGTAGTTTTCCCCTAGGCCGTTCTGGTTATTCGTTTCGAGCATCAGAACTGCGAAAATTTGGAGTTTTTCAAGCGGTTCTTACTTCAAAACTGCCATATCTCGCGAACGGATTGACCAATCCGCAAAGTTTCTGTTGCATCTGAAAGTAGAAACTCGCCCCATTACAACGGTATGACTAGTTTTCCCCCAGGCCGTTCTAGTTATTCGTTTCGAGCATCAGAACTGCGAAAATTTGGAGTTTCTCAAGCGTTTCTTACCTCAAAACTGCCATATCTCGCGAACGGATTGACCAATCCGCAAAGTTTCTGTTGCATCTGAAAGTAGAAACTCGCCCCATTACAACGGTATGAGTAGTTTTCCGCTAGGCCGTTCTAGTTATTCGTTTCGAGCATCAGAACTGCGAAAATTTGGAGTTTCTCAAGCGTTTCTTACCTCAAAACTGCCATATCTCGCGAACGGATTGACCAATCCGCAAAGTTTCTGTTGCATCTGAAAGTAGAAACTAGCCCCATTACAAAGGTATGAGTAGGTTTCCCCTAGGCCGTTCTGGTTATTCGTTTCGAGCATCAGAACTGCGAAAATTTGGAGTTTTTCAAGCGTTTCTTACCTCAAAACTGCCATATCTCGCGAACGGATTGACCAATCCGCAAAGTTTCTGTTGCATCTGAAAGTAGAAACTCGCCCCATTACAACGGTATGAGTAGTTTTCCCCTAGGCCGTTCTGGTTATTCGTTTCGAGCATCAGAACTGCGAAAATTTGGAGTTTTTCAAGCGTTTCTTACCTCAAAACTGCCATATCTCGCGAACGGATTGACCAATCCGCAAAGTTTCTGTTGCATCCGAAAGTAGAAACTAGCCCCATTACAACGGTATGAGTAGTTTTCCCCTAGGCCGTTCTGGTTATTCGTTTCGAGCATCAGAACTGCGAAAATTTGGAGTTTTTCAAGCGGTTCTTACTTCAAAACTGCCATATCTCGCGAACGGATTGACCAATCCGCAAAGTTTCTGTTGCATCTGAAAGTAGAAACTCGCCCCATTACAACGGTATAACTAGTTTTCCCCCAGGCCGTTCTAGTTATTCGTTTCGAGCATCAGAACTGCGAAAATTTGGAGTTTCTCAAGCGTTTCTTACCTCAAAACTGCCATATTTCGCGATCGGATTGACCAATCCGCAAAGTTTCTGTTGCATCTGAAAGTAGAAACTCGCCCCATTACAACGGTATGAGTAGTTTTCCGCTAGGCCGTTCTAGTTATTCGTTTCGAGCATCAGAACTGCGAAAATTTGGAGTTTCTCAAGCGTTTCTTACCTCAAAACTGCCATATCTCGCGAACGGATTGACCAATCCGCAAAGTTTCTGTTGCATCTGAAAGTAGAAACTAGCCCCATTACAAAGGTATGAGTAGGTTTCCCCTAGGCCGTTCTGGTTATTCGTTTCGAGCATCAGAACTGCGAAAATTTGGAGTTTTTCAAGCGTTTCTTACCTCAAAACTGCCATATCTCGCGAACGGATTGACCAATCCGCAAAGTTTCTGTTGCATCTGAAAGTAGAAATTCGCCCCATTACAACGGTATGAGTAGTTTTCCCCTAGGCCGTTCTAGTTATTCGTTTCGAGCATCAGAACTGCGAAAATTTGGAGTTTCTCAAGCGTTTCTTACCTCAAAACTGCCATATCTCGCGAACGGATTGACCAATCCGCAAAGTTTCTGTTGCATCTGAAAGTAGAAACTAGCCCCATTACAACGGTATGAGTAGTTTTCCCCTAGGCCGTTCTAGTTATTCGTTTCGAGCATCAGAACTGCAAAAATTTGGAGTTTTTCAGGCGTTTCTTACCTCAAAACTGCCATATCTCGCGAACGGATTGACCAATCCGCAAAGTTTCTGTTGCATCTGAAAGTAGAAACTAGCCCCATTACAACGGTATGAGTAGTTTTCCCCTAGACCGTTCTAGTTATTCGTTTCGAGCATCAGAATTGCGAAAATTTGGAGTTTCTCAATCGTTTCTTACCTCAAAACTGCCATATCTCGCGAACGGATTGACCAATCCGCAAAGTTTCTGTTGCATCTGAAAGTAGAAACTAGCCCCATTACAACGGTATGAGTAGTTTTCCCCTAGGCCGTTCTAGTTATTCGTTTCGAGCATCAGAACTGCGAAAATTTGGAGTTTCTCAAGCGTTTCTTACCTCAAAACTGCCATATCTCGCGAACGGATTGACCAATCCGCAAAGTTTCTGTTGCATCTGAAAGTAGAAACTAGCCCCATTACAACGGTATGAGTAGTTTTCCCCTAGGCCGTTTTGGTTATTCGTTTCGAGCATCAGAACTGCGAAAATTTGGAGTTTTTCAAGCGTTTCTTACCTCAAAACTGCCATATCTCGCGAACGGATTGACCAATCCGCAAAGTTTCTGTTGCATCTGAAAGTAGAAACTAGCCCCATTACAACGGTATGAGTAGTTTTCCCCTAGGCCGTTCTAGTTATTCGTTTCGAGCATCAGAACTGCGAAAATTTGGAGTTTCTCAAGCGTTTCTTATATCAAAACTGCCATATCTCGCGAACGGATTGACCAATCCGCAAAGTTTCTGTTGCATCTGAAAGTAGAAACTAGCCCCATTACAACGGTATGAGTAGTTTTCCCCTAGGCCGTTCTAGTTATTCGTTTCGAGCATCAGAACTGCAAAAATTTGGAGTTTTTCAGGCGTTTCTTACCTCAAAACTGCCATATCTCGCGAACGGATTGACCAATCCGCAAAGTTTCTGTTGCATCTGAAAGTAGAAACTAGCCCCATTACAACGGTATGAGTAGTTTTCCCCTAGGCCGTTCTGGTTATTCGTTTCGAGCATCAGAACTGCGAAAATTTGGAGTTTTTCAAGCGGTTCTTACCTCAAAACTGCCATATCTCGCGAACGGATTGACCAATCCGCAAAGTTTCTGTTGCATCTGAAAGTAGAAACTCGCCCCATTACAACGGTATGACTAGTTTTCCCCCAGGCCGTTCTAGTTATTCGTTTCGAGCATCAGAACTGCGAAAATTTGGAGTTTTTCAAGCGTTTCTTACCTCAAAACTGCCATATCTCGCGAACGGATTGACCAATCCGCAAAGTTTCTGTTGCATCTGAAAGTAGAAACTCGCCCCATTACAACGGTATGAGTAGTTTTCCCCTAGGCCGTTCTAGTTATTCGTTTCGAGCATCAGAACTGCGAAAATTTGGAGTTTCTCAAGCGTTTCTTACCTCAAAACTGCCATATCTCGCGAACGGATTGACCAATCCGCAAAGTTTCTGTTGCATCTGAAAGTAGAAACTAGCCCCATTACAACGGTATGAGTAGTTTTCCCCTAGGCCGTTCTGGTTATTCGTTTCGAGCATCAGAACTGCGAAAATTTGGAGTTTTTCAAGCGTTTCTTACCTCAAAACTGCCATATCTCGCGAACGGATTGACCAATCCGCAAAGTTTCTGTTGCATCCGAAAGTAGAAACTAGCCCCATTACAACGGTATGAGTAGTTTTCCCCTAGGCCGTTCTGGTTATTCGTTTCGAGCATCAGAACTGCGAAAATTTGGAGTTTTTCAAGCGTTTCTTACCTCAAAACTGCCATATCTCGCGAACGGATTGACCAATCCGCAAAGTTTCTGTTGCATCCGAAAGTAGAAACTAGCCCCATTACAACGGTATGAGTAGTTTTCCCCTAGGCCGTTCTGGTTATTCGTTTCGAGCATCAGAACTGCGAAAATTTGGAGTTTTTCAAGCGGTTCTTACTTCAAAACTGCCATATCTCGCGAACGGATTGACCAATCCGCAAAGTTTCTGTTGCATCTGAAAGTAGAAACTCGCCCCATTACAACGGTATGACTAGTTTTCCCCCAGGCCGTTCTAGTTATTCGTTTCGAGCATCAGAACTGCGAAAATTTGGAGTTTTTCAAGCGTTTCTTACCTCAAAACTGCCATATCTCGCGAACGGATTGACCAATCCGCAAAGTTTCTGTTGCATCTGAAAGTAGAAACTCGCCCCATTACAACGGTATGAGTAGTTTTCCCCTAGGCCGTTCTAGTTATTCGTTTCGAGCATCAGAACTGCGAAAATTTGGAGTTTCTCAAGCGTTTCTTACCTCAAAACTGCCATATCTCGCGAACGGATTGACCAATCCGCAAAGTTTCTGTTGCATCTGAAAGTAGAAACTAGCCCCATTACAACGGTATGAGTAGTTTTCCCCTAGGCCGTTCTGGTTATTCGTTTCGAGCATCAGAACTGCGAAAATTTGGAGTTTTTCAAGCGTTTCTTACCTCAAAACTGCCATATCTCGCGAACGGATTGACCAATCCGCAAAGTTTCTGTTGCATCTGAAAGTAGAAACTCGCCCCATTACAACGGTATGAGTAGTTTTCCCCTAGGCCGTTCTAGTTATTCGTTTCGAGCATCAGAACTGCGAAAATTTGGAGTTTCTCAAGCGTTTCTTACCTCAAAACTGCCATATCTCGCGAACGGATTGACCAATCCGCAAAGTTTCTGTTGCATCTGAAAGTAGAAACTAGCCCCATTACAACGGTATGAGTAGTTTTCCCCTAGGCCGTTCTGGTTATTCGTTTCGAGCATCAGAACTGCGAAAATTTGGAGTTTTTCAAGCGGTTCTTACCTCAAAACTGCCATATCTCGCGAACGGATTGACCAATCCGCAAAGTTTCTGTTGCATCTGAAAGTAGAAACTAGCCCCATTACAACGGTATGAGTAGTTTTCCCCTAGGCCGTTCTGGTTATTCGTTTCGAGCATCAGAACTGCGAAAATTTGGAGTTTTTCAAGCGTTTCTTACCTCAAAACTGCCATATCTCGCGAACGGATTGACCAATCCGCAAAGTTTCTGTTGCATCCGAAAGTAGAAACTAGCCCCATTACAACGGTATGAGTAGTTTTCCCCTAGGCCGTTCTGGTTATTCGTTTCGAGCATCAGAACTGCGAAAATTTGGAGTTTTTCAAGCGTTTCTTACCTCAAAACTGCCATATCTCGCGAACGGATTGACCAATCCGCAAAGTTTCTGTTGCATCCGAAAGTAGAAACTAGCCCCATTACAACGGTATGAGTAGTTTTCCCCTAGGCCGTTCTGGTTATTCGTTTCGAGCATCAGAACTGCGAAAATTTGGAGTTTTTCAAGCGGTTCTTACTTCAAAACTGCCATATCTCGCGAACGGATTGACCAATCCGCAAAGTTTCTGTTGCATCTGAAAGTAGAAACTCGCCCCATTACAACGGTATGACTAGTTTTCCCCCAGGCCGTTCTAGTTATTCGTTTCGAGCATCAGAACTGCGAAAATTTGGAGTTTTTCAAGCGTTTCTTACCTCAAAACTGCCATATCTCGCGAACGGATTGACCAATCCGCAAAGTTTCTGATGCATCTGAAAGTAGAAACTCGCCCCATTACAACGGTATGAGTAGTTTTCCCCTAGGCCGTTCTAGTTATTCGTTTCGAGCATCAGAACTGCGAAAATTTGGAGTTTCTCAAGCGTTTCTTACCTCAAAACTGCCATATCTCGCGAACGGATTGACCAATCCGCAAAGTTTCTGTTGCATCTGAAAGTAGAAACTCGCCCCATTACAACGGTATGAGTAGTTTTCCGCTAGGCCGTTCTAGTTATTCGTTTCGAGCATCAGAACTGCGAAAATTTGGAGTTTCTCAAGCGTTTCTTACCTCAAAACTGCCATATCTCGCGAACGGATTGACCAATCCGCAAAGTTTCTGTTGCATCTGAAAGTAGAAACTAGCCCCATTACAAAGGTATGAGTAGGTTTCCCCTAGGCCGTTCTGGTTATTCGTTTCGAGCATCAGAACTGCGAAAATTTGGAGTTTTTCAAGCGTTTCTTACCTCAAAACTGCCATATCTCGCGAACGGATTGACCAATCCGCAAAGTTTCTGTTGCATCTGAAAGTAGAAATTCGCCCCATTACAACGGTATGAGTAGTTTTCCCCTAGGCCGTTCTAGTTATTCGTTTCGAGCATCAGAACTGCGAAAATTTGGAGTTTCTCAAGCGTTTCTTACCTCAAAACTGCCATATCTCGCGAACGGATTGACCAATCCGCAAAGTTTCTGTTGCATCTGAAAGTAGAAACTAGCCCCATTACAACGGTATGAGTAGTTTTCCCCTAGGCCGTTCTAGTTATTCGTTTCGAGCATCAGAACTGCAAAAATTTGGAGTTTTTCAGGCGTTTCTTACCTCAAAACTGCCATATCTCGCGAACGGATTGACCAATCCGCAAAGTTTCTGTTGCATCTGAAAGTAGAAACTAGCCCTATTACAACGGTATGAGTAGTTTTCCCCTAGACCGTTCTAGTTATTCGTTTCGAGCATCAGAATTGCGAAAATTTGGAGTTTCTCAATCGTTTCTTACCTCAAAACTGCCATATCTCGCGAACGGATTGACCAATCCGCAAAGTTTCTGTTGCATCTGAAAGTAGAAACTAGCCCCATTACAACGGTATGAGTAGTTTTCCCCTAGGCCGTTCTAGTTATTCGTTTCGAGCATCAGAACTGCGAAAATTTGGAGTTTCTCAAGCGTTTCTTACCTCAAAACTGCCATATCTCGCGAACGGATTGACCAATCCGCAAAGTTTCTGTTGCATCTGAAAGTAGAAACTAGCCCCATTACAAAGGTATGAGTAGGTTTCCCCTAGGCCGTTCTGGTTATTCGTTTCGAGCATCAGAACTGCGAAAATTTGGAGTTTTTCAAGCGTTTGTTACCTCAAAACTGCCATATCTCGCGAACGGATTGACCAATCCGCAAAGTTTCTGTTGCATCTGAAAGTAGAAATTCGCCCCATTACAACGGTATGAGTAGTTTTCCCCTAGGCCGTTCTAGTTATTCGTTTCGAGCATCAGAACTGCGAAAATTTGGAGTTTCTCAAGCGTTTCTTACCTCAAAACTGCCATATCTCGTGAACGGATTGACCAATCCGCAAAGTTTCTGTTGCATCTGAAAGTAGAAACTAGCCCCATTACAACGGTATGAGTAGTTTTCCCCTAGGCCGTTCTAGTTATTCGTTTCGAGCATCAGAACTGCAAAAATTTGGAGTTTTTCAGGCGTTTCTTACCTCAAAACTGCCATATCTCGCGAACGGATTGACCAATCCGCAAAGTTTCTGTTGCATCTGAAAGTAGAAACTAGCCCCATTACAACGGTATGAGTAGTTTTCCCCTAGACCGTTCTAGTTATTCGTTTCGAGCATCAGAATTGCGAAAATTTGGAGTTTCTCAATCGTTTCTTACCTCAAAACTGCCATATCTCGCGAACGGATTGACCAATCCGCAAAGTTTCTGTTGCATCTGAAAGTAGAAACTAGCCCCATTACAACGGTATGAGTAGTTTTCCCCTAGGCCGTTCTGGTTATTCGTTTCGAGCATCAGAACTGCGAAAATTTGGAGTTTTTCAAGCGGTTCTTACCTCAAAACTGCCGTATCTCGCGAACGGATTGACCAATCCGCAAAGTTTCTGTTGCATCTGAAAGTAGAAACTAGCCCCATTACAACGGTATGAGTAGTTTTCCCCTAGGCCGTTCTGGTTATTCGTTTCGAGCATCAGAACTGCGAAAATTTGGAGTTTTTCAAGCGTTTCTTACCTCAAAACTGCCATATCTCGCGAACGGATTGACCAATCCGCAAAGTTTCTGTTGCATCCGAAAGTAGAAACTAGCCCCATTACAACGGTATGAGTAGTTTTCCCCTAGGCCGTTCTGGTTATTCGTTTCGAGCATCAGAACTGCGAAAATTTGGAGTTTTTCAAGCGTTTCTTACCTCAAAACTGCCATATCTCGCGAACGGATTGACCAATCCGCAAAGTTTCTGTTGCATCCGAAAGTAGAAACTAGCCCCATTACAACGGTATGAGTAGTTTTCCCCTAGGCCGTTCTGGTTATTCGTTTCGAGCATCAGAACTGCGAAAATTTGGAGTTTTTCAAGCGGTTCTTACTTCAAAACTGCCATATCTCGCGAACGGATTGACCAATCCGCAAAGTTTCTGTTGCATCTGAAAGTAGAAACTCGCCCCATTACAACGGTATGACTAGTTTTCCCCCAGGCCGTTCTAGTTATTCGTTTCGAGCATCAGAACTGCGAAAATTTGGAGTTTTTCAAGCGTTTCTTACCTCAAAACTGCCATATCTCGCGAACGGATTGACCAATCCGCAAAGTTTCTGATGCATCTGAAAGTAGAAACTCGCCCCATTACAACGGTATGAGTAGTTTTCCCCTAGGCCGTTCTAGTTATTCGTTTCGAGCATCAGAACTGCGAAAATTTGGAGTTTCTCAAGCGTTTCTTACCTCAAAACTGCCATATCTCGCGAACGGATTGACCAATCCGCAAAGTTTCTGTTGCATCTGAAAGTAGAAACTAGCCCCATTACAACGGTATGAGTAGTTTTCCCCTAGGCCGTTCTAGTTATTCGTTTCGAGCATCAGAACTGCGAAAATTTGGAGTTTCTCAAGCGTTTCTTACCTCAAAACTGCCATATCTCGCGAACGGATTGACCAATCCGCAAAGTTTCTGTTGCATCTGAAAGTAGAAACTAGCCCCATTACAAAGGTATGAGTAGGTTTCCCCTAGGCCGTTCTGGTTATTCGTTTCGAGCATCAGAACTGCGAAAATTTGGAGTTTTTCAAGCGTTTGTTACCTCAAAACTGCCATATCTCGCGAACGGATTGACCAATCCGCAAAGTTTCTGTTGCATCTGAAAGTAGAAATTCGCCCCATTACAACGGTATGAGTAGTTTTCCCCTAGGCCGTTCTAGTTATTCGTTTCGAGCATCAGAACTGCGAAAATTTGGAGTTTCTCAAGCGTTTCTTACCTCAAAACTGCCATATCTCGTGAACGGATTGACCAATCCGCAAAGTTTCTGTTGCATCTGAAAGTAGAAACTAGCCCCATTACAACGGTATGAGTAGTTTTCCCCTAGGCCGTTCTAGTTATTCGTTTCGAGCATCAGAACTGCAAAAATTTGGAGTTTTTCAGGCGTTTCTTACCTCAAAACTGCCATATCTCGCGAACGGATTGACCAATCCGCAAAGTTTCTGTTGCATCTGAAAGTAGAAACTAGCCCCATTACAACGGTATGAGTAGTTTTCCCCTAGACCGTTCTAGTTATTCGTTTCGAGCATCAGAATTGCGAAAATTTGGAGTTTCTCAATCGTTTCTTACCTCAAAACTGCCATATCTCGCGAACGGATTGACCAATCCGCAAAGTTTCTGTTGCATCTGAAAGTAGAAACTAGCCCCATTACAACGGTATGAGTAGTTTTCCCCTAGGCCGTTCTAGTTATTCGTTTCGAGCATCAGAACTGCGAAAATTTGGAGTTTCTCAAGCGTTTCTTATATCAAAACTGCCATATCTCGCGAACGGATTGACCAATCCGCAAAGTTTCTGTTGCATCTGAAAGTAGAAACTAGCCCCATTACAACGGTATGAGTAGTTTTCCCCTAGGCCGTTCTAGTTATTCGTTTCGAGCATCAGAACTGCAAAAATTTGGAGTTTTTCAGGCGTTTCTTACCTCAAAACTGCCATATCTCGCGAACGGATTGACCAATCCGCAAAGTTTCTGTTGCATCTGAAAGTAGAAACTAGCCCCATTACAACGGTATGAGTAGTTTTCCCCTAGGCCGTTCTGGTTATTCGTTTCGAGCATCAGAACTGCGAAAATTTGGAGTTTTTCAAGCGGTTCTTACCTCAAAACTGCCATATCTCGCGAACGGATTGACCAATCCGCAAAGTTTCTGTTGCATCTGAAAGTAGAAACTAGCCCCATTACAACGGTATGAGTAGTTTTCCCCTAGGCCGTTCTGGTTATTCGTTTCGAGCATCAGAACTGCGAAAATTTGGAGTTTTTCAAGCGTTTCTTACCTCAAAACTGCCATATCTCGCGAACGGATTGACCAATCCGCAAAGTTTCTGTTGCATCTGAAAGTAGAAACTAGCCCCATTACAACGGTATGAGTAGTTTTCCCCTAGGCCGTTTTGGTTATTCGTTTCGAGCATCAGAACTGCGAAAATTTGGAGTTTTTCAAGCGTTTCTTACCTCAAAACTGCCATATCTCGCGAACGGATTGACCAATCCGCAAAGTTTCTGTTGCATCTGAAAGTAGAAACTAGCCCCATTACAACGGTATGAGTAGTTTTCCCCTAGGCCGTTCTAGTTATTCGTTTCGAGCATCAGAACTGCGAAAATTTGGAGTTTCTCAAGCGTTTCTTATATCAAAACTGCCATATCTCGCGAACGGATTGACCAATCCGCAAAGTTTCTGTTGCATCTGAAAGTAGAAACTAGCCCCATTACAACGGTATGAGTAGTTTTCCCCTAGGCCGTTCTAGTTATTCGTTTCGAGCATCAGAACTGCAAAAATTTGGAGTTTTTCAGGCGTTTCTTACCTCAAAACTGCCATATCTCGCGAACGGATTGACCAATCCGCAAAGTTTCTGTTGCATCTGAAAGTAGAAACTAGCCCCATTACAACGGTATGAGTAGTTTTCCCCTAGGCCGTTCTGGTTATTCGTTTCGAGCATCAGAACTGCGAAAATTTGGAGTTTTTCAAGCGGTTCTTACCTCAAAACTGCCATATCTCGCGAACGGATTGACCAATCCGCAAAGTTTCTGTTGCATCTGAAAGTAGAAACTAGCCCCATTACAACGGTATGAGTAGTTTTCCCCTAGGCCGTTCTGGTTATTCGTTTCGAGCATCAGAACTGCGAAAATTTGGAGTTTTTCAAGCGTTTCTTACCTCAAAACTGCCATATCTCGCGAACGGATTGACCAATCCGCAAAGTTTCTGTTGCATCCGAAAGTAGAAACTAGCCCCATTACAACGGTATGAGTAGTTTTCCCCTAGGCCGTTCTGGTTATTCGTTTCGAGCATCAGAACTGCGAAAATTTGGAGTTTTTCAAGCGTTTCTTACCTCAAAACTGCCATATCTCGCGAACGGATTGACCAATCCGCAAAGTTTCTGTTGCATCCGAAAGTAGAAACAAGCCCCATTACAACGGTATGAGTAGTTTTCCCCTAGGCCGTTCTGGTTATTCGTTTCGAGCATCAGAACTGCGAAAATTTGGAGTTTTTCAAGCGGTTCTTACTTCAAAACTGCCATATCTCGCGAACGGATTGACCAATCCGCAAAGTTTCTGTTGCATCTGAAAGTAGAAACTCGCCCCATTACAACGGTATGACTAGTTTTCCCCCAGGCCGTTCTAGTTATTCGTTTCGAGCATCAGAACTGCGAAAATTTGGAGTTTTTCAAGCGTTTCTTACCTCAAAACTGCCATATCTCGCGAACGGATTGACCAATCCGCAAAGTTTCTGTTGCATCTGAAAGTAGAAACTCGCCCCATTACAACGGTATGAGTAGTTTTCCCCTAGGCCGTTCTAGTTATTCGTTTCGAGCATCAGAACTGCGAAAATTTGGAGTTTCTCAAGCGTTTCTTACCTCAAAACTGCCATATCTCGCGAACGGATTGACCAATCCGCAAAGTTTCTGTTGCATCTGAAAGTAGAAACTAGCCCCATTACAACGGTATGAGTAGTTTTCCCCTAGGCCGTTCTGGTTATTCGTTTCGAGCATCAGAACTGCGAAAATTTGGAGTTTTTCAAGCGTTTCTTACCTCAAAACTGCCATATCTCGCGAACGGATTGACCAATCCGCAAAGTTTCTGTTGCATCTGAAAGTAGAAACTCGCCCCATTACAACGGTATGAGTAGTTTTCCCCTAGGCCGTTCTGGTTATTCGTTTCGAGCATCAGAACTGCGAAAATTTGGAGTTTTTCAAGCGTTTCTTACCTCAAAACTGCCATATCTCGCGAACGGATTGACCAATCCGCAAAGTTTCTGTTGCATCTGAAAGTAGAAACTCGCCCCATTACAACGGTATGAGTAGTTTTCCCCTAGGCCGTTCTAGTTATTCGTTTCGAGCATCAGAACTGCGAAAATTTGGAGTTTCTCAAGCGTTTCTTACCTCAAAACTGCCATATCTCGCGAACGGATTGACCAATCCGCAAAGTTTCTGTTGCATCCGAAAGTAGAAACAAGCCCCATTACAACGGTATGAGTAGTTTTCCCCTAGGCCGTTCTGGTTATTCGTTTCGAGCATCAGAACTGCGAAAATTTGGAGTTTTTCAAGCGGTTCTTACTTCAAAACTGCCATATCTCGCGAACGGATTGACCAATCCGCAAAGTTTCTGTTGCATCTGAAAGTAGAAACTCGCCCCATTACAACGGTATGACTAGTTTTCCCCCAGGCCGTTCTAGTTATTCGTTTCGAGCATCAGAACTGCGAAAATTTGGAGTTTTTCAAGCGGTTCTTACTTCAAAACTGCCATATCTCGCGAACGGATTGACCAATCCGCAAAGTTTCTGTTGCATCTGAAAGTAGAAACTCGCCCCATTACAACGGTATGACTAGTTTTCCCCCAGGCCGTTCTAGTTATTCGTTTCGAGCATCAGAACTGCGAAAATTTGGAGTTTTTCAAGCGTTTCTTACCTCAAAACTGCCATATCTCGCGAACGGATTGACCAATCCGCAAAGTTTCTGTTGCATCTGAAAGTAGAAACTCGCCCCATTACAACGGTATGAGTAGTTTTCCCCTAGGCCGTTCTAGTTATTCGTTTCGAGCATCAGAACTGCGAAAATTTGGAGTTTCTCAAGCGTTTCTTACCTCAAAACTGCCATATCTCGCGAACGGATTGACCAATCCGCAAAGTTTCTGTTGCATCTGAAAGTAGAAACTAGCCCCATTACAACGGTATGAGTAGTTTTCCCCTAGGCCGTTCTGGTTATTCGTTTCGAGCATCAGAACTGCGAAAATTTGGAGTTTTTCAAGCGTTTCTTACCTCAAAACTGCCATATCTCGCGAACGGATTGACCAATCCGCAAAGTTTCTGTTGCATCTGAAAGTAGAAACTCGCCCCATTACAACGGTATGAGTAGTTTTCCCCTAGGCCGTTCTGGTTATTCGTTTCGAGCATCAGAACTGCGAAAATTTGGAGTTTTTCAAGCGTTTCTTACCTCAAAACTGCCATATCTCGCGAACGGATTGACCAATCCGCAAAGTTTCTGTTGCATCTGAAAGTAGAAACTCGCCCCATTACAACGGTATGAGTAGTTTTCCCCTAGGCCGTTCTAGTTATTCGTTTCGAGCATCAGAACTGCGAAAATTTGGAGTTTCTCAAGCGTTTCTTACCTCAAAACTGCCATATCTCGCGAACGGATTGACCAATCCGCAAAGTTTCTGTTGCATCTGAAAGTAGAAACTAGCCCCATTACAACGGTATGAGTAGTTTTCCCCTAGGCCGTTCTGGTTATTCGTTTCGAGCATCAGAACTGCGAAAATTTGGAGTTTTTCAAGCGTTTCTTACCTCAAAACTGCCATATCTCGCGAACGGATTGACCAATCCGCAAAGTTTCTGTTGCATCTGAAAGTAGAAACTCGCCCCATTACAACGGTATGAGTAGTTTTCCGCTAGGCCGTTCTAGTTATTCGTTTCGAGCATCAGAACTGCGAAAATTTGGAGTTTCTCAAGCGTTTCTTACCTCAAAACTGCCATATCTCGCGAACGGATTGACCAATCCGCAAAGTTTCTGTTGCATCTGAAAGTAGAAACTAGCCCCATTACAAAGGTATGAGTAGGTTTCCCCTAGGCCGTTCTGGTTATTCGTTTCGAGCATCAGAACTGCGAAAATTTGGAGTTTTTCAAGCGTTTCTTACCTCAAAACTGCCATATCTCGCGAACGGATTGACCAATCCGCAAAGTTTCTGTTGCATCTGAAAGTAGAAACTAGCCCCATTACAACGGTATGAGTAGTTTTCCCCTAGGCCGTTCTGGTTATTCGTTTCGAGCATCAGAACTGCGAAAATTTGGAGTTTTTCAAGCGTTTCTTACCTCAAAACTGCCATATCTCGCGAACGGATTGACCAATCCGCAAAGTTTCTGTTGCATCCGAAAGTAGAAACTAGCCCCATTACAACGGTATGAGTAGTTTTCCCCTAGGCCGTTCTGGTTATTCGTTTCGAGCATCAGAACTGCGAAAATTTGGAGTTTTTCAAGCGTTTCTTACCTCAAAACTGCCATATCTCGCGAACGGATTGACCAATCCGCAAAGTTTCTGTTGCATCCGAAAGTAGAAACAAGCCCCATTACAACGGTATGAGTAGTTTTCCCCTAGGCCGTTCTGGTTATTCGTTTCGAGCATCAGAACTGCGAAAATTTGGAGTTTTTCAAGCGGTTCTTACTTCAAAACTGCCATATCTCGCGAACGGATTGACCAATCCGCAAAGTTTCTGTTGCATCTGAAAGTAGAAACTCGCCCCATTACAACGGTATGACTAGTTTTCCCCCAGGCCGTTCTAGTTATTCGTTTCGAGCATCAGAACTGCGAAAATTTGGAGTTTTTCAAGCGTTTCTTACCTCAAAACTGCCATATCTCGCGAACGGATTGACCAATCCGCAAAGTTTCTGTTGCATCTGAAAGTAGAAACTCGCCCCATTACAACGGTATGAGTAGTTTTCCCCTAGGCCGTTCTAGTTATTCGTTTCGAGCATCAGAACTGCGAAAATTTGGAGTTTCTCAAGCGTTTCTTACCTCAAAACTGCCATATCTCGCGAACGGATTGACCAATCCGCAAAGTTTCTGTTGCATCTGAAAGTAGAAACTAGCCCCATTACAACGGTATGAGTAGTTTTCCCCTAGGCCGTTCTGGTTATTCGTTTCGAGCATCAGAACTGCGAAAATTTGGAGTTTTTCAAGCGTTTCTTACCTCAAAACTGCCATATCTCGCGAACGGATTGACCAATCCGCAAAGTTTCTGTTGCATCTGAAAGTAGAAACTCGCCCCATTACAACGGTATGAGTAGTTTTCCCCTAGGCCGTTCTGGTTATTCGTTTCGAGCATCAGAACTGCGAAAATTTGGAGTTTTTCAAGCGTTTCTTACCTCAAAACTGCCATATCTCGCGAACGGATTGACCAATCCGCAAAGTTTCTGTTGCATCTGAAAGTAGAAACTCGCCCCATTACAACGGTATGAGTAGTTTTCCCCTAGGCCGTTCTAGTTATTCGTTTCGAGCATCAGAACTGCGAAAATTTGGAGTTTCTCAAGCGTTTCTTACCTCAAAACTGCCATATCTCGCGAACGGATTGACCAATCCGCAAAGTTTCTGTTGCATCTGAAAGTAGAAACTAGCCCCATTACAACGGTATGAGTAGTTTTCCCCTAGGCCGTTCTGGTTATTCGTTTCGAGCATCAGAACTGCGAAAATTTGGAGTTTTTCAAGCGTTTCTTACCTCAAAACTGCCATATCTCGCGAACGGATTGACCAATCCGCAAAGTTTCTGTTGCATCTGAAAGTAGAAACTCGCCCCATTACAACGGTATGAGTAGTTTTCCGCTAGGCCGTTCTAGTTATTCGTTTCGAGCATCAGAACTGCGAAAATTTGGAGTTTCTCAAGCGTTTCTTACCTCAAAACTGCCATATCTCGCGAACGGATTGACCAATCCGCAAAGTTTCTGTTGCATCTGAAAGTAGAAACTAGCCCCATTACAAAGGTATGAGTAGGTTTCCCCTAGGCCGTTCTGGTTATTCGTTTCGAGCATCAGAACTGCGAAAATTTGGAGTTTTTCAAGCGTTTCTTACCTCAAAACTGCCATATCTCGCGAACGGATTGACCAATCCGCAAAGTTTCTGTTGCATCTGAAAGTAGAAATTCGCCCCATTACAACGGTATGAGTAGTTTTCCCCTAGGCCGTTCTAGTTATTCGTTTCGAGCATCAGAACTGCGAAAATTTGGAGTTTCTCAAGCGTTTCTTACCTCAAAACTGCCATATCTCGCGAACGGATTGACCAATCCGCAAAGTTTCTGTTGCATCTGAAAGTAGAAACTAGCCCCATTACAACGGTATGAGTAGTTTTCCCCTAGGCCGTTCTAGTTATTCGTTTCGAGCATCAGAACTGCGAAAATTTGGAGTTTCTCAAGCGTTTCTTACCTCAAAACTGCCATATCTCGCGAACGGATTGACCAATCCGCAAAGTTTCTGTTGCATCTGAAAGTAGAAACTAGCCCCATTACAACGGTATGAGTAGTTTTCCCCTAGGCCGTTCTGGTTATTCGTTTCGAGCATCAGAACTGCGAAAATTTGGAGTTTTTCAAGCGTTTCTTACCTCAAAACTGCCATATCTCGCGAACGGATTGACCAATCCGCAAAGTTTCTGTTGCATCTGAAAGTAGAAACTCGCCCCATTACAACGGTATGAGTAGTTTTCCGCTAGGCCGTTCTAGTTATTCGTTTCGAGCATCAGAACTGCGAAAATTTGGAGTTTCTCAAGCGTTTCTTACCTCAAAACTGCCATATCTCGCGACCGGATTGACCAATCCGCAAAGTTTCTGTTGCATCTGAAAGTAGAAACTAGCCCCATTACAAAGGTATGAGTAGGTTTCCCCTAGGCCGTTCTGGTTATTCGTTTCGAGCATCAGAACTGCGAAAATTTGGAGTTTTTCAAGCGTTTCTTACCTCAAAACTGCCATATCTCGCGCACGGATTGACCAATCCGCAAAGTTTCTGTTGCATCTGAAAGTAGAAATTCGCCCCATTACAACGGTATGAGTAGTTTTCCCCTAGGCCGTTCTAGTTATTCGTTTCGAGCATCAGAACTGCGAAAATTTGGAGTTTCTCAAGCGTTTCTTACCTCAAAACTGCCATATCTCGCGAACGGATTGACCAATCCGCAAAGTTTCTGTTGCATCTGAAAGTAGAAACTAGCCCCATTACAACGGTATGAGTAGTTTTCCCCTAGGCCGTTCTAGTTATTCGTTTCGAGCATCAGAACTGCAAAAATTTGGAGTTTTTCAGGCGTTTCTTACCTCAAAACTGCCATATCTCGCGAACGGATTGACCAATCCGCAAAGTTTCTGTTGCATCTGAAAGTAGAAACTAGCCCTATTACAACGGTATGAGTAGTTTTCCCCTAGACCGTTCTAGTTATTCGTTTCGAGCATCAGAATTGCGAAAATTTGGAGTTTCTCAATCGTTTCTTACCTCAAAACTGCCATATCTCGCGAACGGATTGACCAATCCGCAAAGTTTCTGTTGCATCTGAAAGTAGAAACTAGCCCCATTACAACGGTATGAGTAGTTTTCCCCTAGGCCGTTCTAGTTATTCGTTTCGAGCATCAGAACTGCGAAAATTTGGAGTTTCTCAAGCGTTTCTTACCTCAAAACTGCCATATCTCGCGAACGGATTGACCAATCCGCAAAGTTTCTGTTGCATCTGAAAGTAGAAATTCGCCCCATTACAACGGTATGAGTAGTTTTCCCAGAGGCCGTTCTAGTTATTCGTTTCGAGCATCAGAACTGCGAAAATATGGAGTTTCTCAAGCGTTTCTTACCTCAAAACTGCCATATCTCGCGAACGGATTGACCAATCCGCAAAGTTTCTGTTGCATCTGAAAGTAGAAACTAGCCCCATTACAACGGTATGAGTAGTTTTCCCCTAGGCCGTTCTAGTTATTCGTTTCGAGCATCAGAACTGCAAAAATTTGGAGTTTTTCAGGCGTTTCTTGCCTCAAAACTGCCATATCTCGCGAACGGATTGACCAATCCGCAAAGTTTCTGTTGCATCTGAAAGTAGAAACTAGCCCCATTACAACGGTATGAGTAGTTTTCCCCTAGACCGTTCTAGTTATTCGTTTCGAGCATCAGAATTGCGAAAATTTGGAGTTTCTCAATCGTTTCTTACCTCAAAACTGCCATATCTCGCGAACGGATTGACCAATCCGCAAAGTTTCTGTTGCATCTGAAAGTAGAAACTAGCCCCATTACAACGGTATGAGTAGTTTTCCCCTAGGCCGTTCTAGTTATTCGTTTCGAGCATCAGAACTGCGAAAATTTGGAGTTTCTCAAGCGTTTCTTACCTCAAAACTGCCATATCTCGCGAACGGATTGACCAATCCGCAAAGTTTCTGTTGCATCTGAAAGTAGAAACTAGCCCCATTACAACGGTATGAGTAGTTTTCCCCTAGGCCGTTCTAGTTATTCGTTTCGAGCATCAGAACTGCGAAAATTTGGAGTTTCTCAAGCGTTTCTTATATCAAAACTGCCATATCTCGCGAACGGATTGACCAATCCGCAAAGTTTCTGTTGCATCTGAAAGTAGAAACTAGCCCCATTACAACGGTATGAGTAGTTTTCCCCTAGGCCGTTCTAGTTATTCGTTTCGAGCATCAGAACTGCAAAAATTTGGAGTTTTTCAGGCGTTTCTTACCTCAAAACTGCCATATCTCGCGAACGGATTGACCAATCCGCAAAGTTTCTGTTGCATCTGAAAGTAGAAACTAGCCCCATTACAACGGTATGAGTAGTTTTCCCCTAGGCCGTTCTGGTTATTCGTTTCGAGCATCAGAACTGCGAAAATTTGGAGTTTTTCAAGCGGTTCTTACCTCAAAACTGCCATATCTCGCGAACGGATTGACCAATCCGCAAAGTTTCTGTTGCATCTGAAAGTAGAAACTCGCCCCATTACAACGGTATGACTAGTTTTCCCCCAGGCCGTTCTAGTTATTCGTTTCGAGCATCAGAACTGCGAAAATTTGGAGTTTTTCAAGCGTTTCTTACCTCAAAACTGCCATATCTCGCGAACGGATTGACCAATCCGCAAAGTTTCTGTTGCATCTGAAAGTAGAAACTCGCCCCATTACAACGGTATGAGTAGTTTTCCCCTAGGCCGTTCTAGTTATTCGTTTCGAGCATCAGAACTGCGAAAATTTGGAGTTTCTCAAGCGTTTCTTACCTCAAAACTGCCATATCTCGCGAACGGATTGACCAATCCGCAAAGTTTCTGTTGCATCTGAAAGTAGAAACTAGCCCCATTACAACGGTATGAGTAGTTTTCCCCTAGGCCGTTCTGGTTATTCGTTTCGAGCATCAGAACTGCGAAAATTTGGAGTTTTTCAAGCGTTTCTTACCTCAAAACTGCCATATCTCGCGAACGGATTGACCAATCCGCAAAGTTTCTGTTGCATCCGAAAGTAGAAACTAGCCCCATTACAACGGTATGAGTAGTTTTCCCCTAGGCCGTTCTGGTTATTCGTTTCGAGCATCAGAACTGCGAAAATTTGGAGTTTTTCAAGCGTTTCTTACCTCAAAACTGCCATATCTCGCGAACGGATTGACCAATCCGCAAAGTTTCTGTTGCATCCGAAAGTAGAAACTAGCCCCATTACAACGGTATGAGTAGTTTTCCCCTAGGCCGTTCTGGTTATTCGTTTCGAGCATCAGAACTGCGAAAATTTGGAGTTTTTCAAGCGGTTCTTACTTCAAAACTGCCATATCTCGCGAACGGATTGACCAATCCGCAAAGTTTCTGTTGCATCTGAAAGTAGAAACTCGCCCCATTACAACGGTATGACTAGTTTTCCCCCAGGCCGTTCTAGTTATTCGTTTCGAGCATCAGAACTGCGAAAATTTGGAGTTTTTCAAGCGTTTCTTACCTCAAAACTGCCATATCTCGCGAACGGATTGACCAATCCGCAAAGTTTCTGTTGCATCTGAAAGTAGAAACTCGCCCCATTACAACGGTATGAGTAGTTTTCCCCTAGGCCGTTCTAGTTATTCGTTTCGAGCATCAGAACTGCGAAAATTTGGAGTTTCTCAAGCGTTTCTTACCTCAAAACTGCCATATCTCGCGAACGGATTGACCAATCCGCAAAGTTTCTGTTGCATCTGAAAGTAGAAACTAGCCCCATTACAACGGTATGAGTAGTTTTCCCCTAGGCCGTTCTGGTTATTCGTTTCGAGCATCAGAACTGCGAAAATTTGGAGTTTTTCAAGCGTTTCTTACCTCAAAACTGCCATATCTCGCGAACGGATTGACCAATCCGCAAAGTTTCTGTTGCATCTGAAAGTAGAAACTCGCCCCATTACAACGGTATGAGTAGTTTTCCCCTAGGCCGTTCTGGTTATTCGTTTCGAGCATCAGAACTGCGAAAATTTGGAGTTTTTCAAGCGTTTCTTACCTCAAAACTGCCATATCTCGCGAACGGATTGACCAATCCGCAAAGTTTCTGTTGCATCCGAAAGTAGAAACTAGCCCCATTACAACGGTATGAGTAGTTTTCCCCTAGGCCGTTCTGGTTATTCGTTTCGAGCATCAGAACTGCGAAAATTTGGAGTTTTTCAAGCGGTTCTTACTTCAAAACTGCCATATCTCGCGAACGGATTGACCAATCCGCAAAGTTTCTGTTGCATCTGAAAGTAGAAACTCGCCCCATTACAACGGTATAACTAGTTTTCCCCCAGGCCGTTCTAGTTATTCGTTTCGAGCATCAGAACTGCGAAAATTTGGAGTTTTTCAAGCGTTTCTTACCTCAAAACTGCCATATCTCGCGAACGGATTGACCAATCCGCAAAGTTTCTGTTGCATCTGAAAGTAGAAACTCGCCCCATTACAACGGTATGAGTAGTTTTCCCCTAGGCCGTTCTAGTTATTCGTTTCGAGCATCAGAACTGCGAAAATTTGGAGTTTCTCAAGCGTTTCTTACCTCAAAACTGCCATATCTCGCGAACGGATTGACCAATCCGCAAAGTTTCTGTTGCATCTGAAAGTAGAAACTAGCCCCATTACAACGGTATGAGTAGTTTTCCCCTAGGCCGTTCTGGTTATTCGTTTCGAGCATCAGAACTGCGAAAATTTGGAGTTTTTCAAGCGTTTCTTACCTCAAAACTGCCATATCTCGCGAACGGATTGACCAATCCGCAAAGTTTCTGTTGCATCTGAAAGTAGAAACTCGCCCCATTACAACGGTATGAGTAGTTTTCCCCTAGGCCGTTCTGGTTATTCGTTTCGAGCATCAGAACTGCGAAAATTTGGAGTTTTTCAAGCGTTTCTTACCTCAAAACTGCCATATCTCGCGAACGGATTGACCAATCCGCAAAGTTTCTGTTGCATCCGAAAGTAGAAACTAGCCCCATTACAACGGTATGAGTAGTTTTCCCCTAGGCCGTTCTGGTTATTCGTTTCGAGCATCAGAACTGCGAAAATTTGGAGTTTTTCAAGCGGTTCTTACTTCAAAACTGCCATATCTCGCGAACGGATTGACCAATCCGCAAAGTTTCTGTTGCATCTGAAAGTAGAAACTCGCCCCATTACAACGGTATAACTAGTTTTCCCCCAGGCCGTTCTAGTTATTCGTTTCGAGCATCAGAACTGCGAAAATTTGGAGTTTCTCAAGCGTTTCTTACCTCAAAACTGCCATATTTCGCGATCGGATTGACCAATCCGCAAAGTTTCTGTTGCATCTGAAAGTAGAAACTCGCCCCATTACAACGGTATGAGTAGTTTTCCGCTAGGCCGTTCTAGTTATTCGTTTCGAGCATCAGAACTGCGAAAATTTGGAGTTTCTCAAGCGTTTCTTACCTCAAAACTGCCATATCTCGCGAACGGATTGACCAATCCGCAAAGTTTCTGTTGCATCTGAAAGTAGAAACTAGCCCCATTACAAAGGTATGAGTAGGTTTCCCCTAGGCCGTTCTGGTTATTCGTTTCGAGCATCAGAACTGCGAAAATTTGGAGTTTTTCAAGCGTTTCTTACCTCAAAACTGCCATATCTCGCGAACGGATTGACCAATCCGCAAAGTTTCTGTTGCATCTGAAAGTAGAAACTAGCCCCATTACAACGGTATGAGTAGTTTTCCCCTAGGCGTTCTAGTTATTCGTTTCGAGCATCAGAACTGCGAAAATTTGGAGTTTCTCAAGCGTTTCTTATATCAAAACTGCCATATCTCGCGAACGGATTGACCAATCCGCAAAGTTTCTGTTGCATCTGAAAGTAGAAACTAGCCCCATTACAACGGTATGAGTAGTTTTCCCCTAGGCCGTTCTGGTTATTCGTTTCGAGCATCAGAACTGCGAAAATTTGGAGTTTTTCAAGCGGTTCTTACCTCAAAACTGCCATATCTCGCGAACGGATTGACCAATCCGCAAAGTTTCTGTTGCATCTGAAAGTAGAAACTCTCCCCATTACAACGGTATGACTAGTTTTCCCCCAGGCCGTTCTAGTTATTCGTTTCGAGCATCAGAACTGCGAAAATTTGGAGTTTTTCAAGCGTTTCTTACCTCAAAACTGCCATATCTCGCGAACGGATTGACCAATCCGCAAAGTTTCTGTTGCATCTGAAAGTAGAAACTCGCCCCATTACAACGGTATGAGTAGTTTTCCCCTAGGCCGTTCTAGTTATTCGTTTCGAGCATCAGAACTGCGAAAATTTGGAGTTTCTCAAGCGTTTCTTACCTCAAAACTGCCATATCTCGCGAACGGATTGACCAATCCGCAAAGTTTCTGTTGCATCTGAAAGTAGAAACTAGCCCCATTACAACGGTATGAGTAGTTTTCCCCTAGGCCGTTCTGGTTATTCGTTTCGAGCATCAGAACTGCGAAAATTTGGAGTTTTTCAAGCGTTTCTTACCTCAAAACTGCCATATCTCGCGAACGGATTGACCAATCCGCAAAGTTTCTGTTGCATCTGAAAGTAGAAACTCGCCCCATTACAACGGTATGAGTAGTTTTCCCCTAGGCCGTTCTGGTTATTCGTTTCGAGCATCAGAACTGCGAAAATTTGGAGTTTTTCAAGCGTTTCTTACCTCAAAACTGCCATATCTCGCGAACGGATTGACCAATCCGCAAAGTTTCTGTTGCATCCGAAAGTAGAAACTAGCCCCATTACAACGGTATGAGTAGTTTTCCCCTAGGCCGTTCTGGTTATTCGTTTCGAGCATCAGAACTGCGAAAATTTGGAGTTTTTCAAGCGGTTCTTACTTCAAAACTGCCATATCTCGCGAACGGATTGACCAATCCGCAAAGTTTCTGTTGCATCTGAAAGTAGAAACCCGCCCCATTACAACGGTATGAGTAGTTTTCCGCTAGGCCGTTCTAGTTATTCGTTTCGAGCATCAGAACTGCGAAAATTTGGAGTTTCTCAAGCGTTTCTTACCTCAAAACTGCCATATCTCGCGAACGGATTGACCAATCCGCAAAGTTTCTGTTGCATCTGAAAGTAGAAACTAGCCCCATTACAAAGGTATGAGTAGGTTTCCCCTAGGCCGTTCTGGTTATTCGTTTCGAGCATCAGAACTGCGAAAATTTGGAGTTTTTCAAGCGTTTCTTACCTCAAAACTGCCATATCTCGCGAACGGATTGACCAATCCGCAAAGTTTCTGTTGCATCTGAAAGTAGAAACTAGCCCCATTACAACGGTATGAGTAGTTTTCCCCTAGGCGTTCTAGTTATTCGTTTCGAGCATCAGAACTGCGAAAATTTGGAGTTTCTCAAGCGTTTCTTATATCAAAACTGCCATATCTCGCGAACGGATTGACCAATCCGCAAAGTTTCTGTTGCATCTGAAAGTAGAAACTAGCCCCATTACAACGGTATGAGTAGTTTTCCCCTAGGCCGTTCTGGTTATTCGTTTCGAGCATCAGAACTGCGAAAATTTGGAGTTTTTCAAGCGTTTCTTACCTCAAAACTGCCATATCTCGCGAACGGATTGACCAATCCGCAAAGTTTCTGTTGCATCTGAAAGTAGAAACTCGCCCCGTTACAACGGTATGAGTAGTTTTCCCCTAGGCCGTTCTGGTTATTCGTTTCGAGCATCAGAACTGCGAAAATTTGGAGTTTTTCAAGCGTTTCTTACCTCAAAACTGCCATATCTCGCGAATGGATTGACCAATCCGCAAAGTTTCTGTTGCATCTGAAAGTAGAAACTCGCCCCATTACAACGGTATGAGTAGTTTTCCCCTAGGCCGTTCTAGTTATTCGTTTCGAGCATCAGAACTGCGAAAATTTGGAGTTTCTCAAGCGTTTCTTACCTCAAAACTGCCATATCTCGCGAACGGATTGACCAATCCGCAAAGTTTCTGTTGCATCTGAAAGTAGAAACTAGCCCCATTACAACGGTATGAGTAGTTTTCCCCTAGGCCGTTCTGGTTATTCGTTTCGAGCATTAGAACTGCGAAAATTTGGAGTTTTTCAAGCGTTTCTTACCTCAAAACTGCCATATCTCGCGAACGGATTGACCAATCCGCAAAGTTTCTGTTGCATCTGAAAGTAGAAACTCGCCCCGTTACAACGGTATGAGTAGTTTTCCCCTAGGCCGTTCTGGTTATTCGTTTCGAGCATCAGAACTGCGAAAATTTGGAATTTTCAAGCGGTTCTTACCTCAAAACTGCCATATCTCGCGAACGGATTGACCAATCCGCAAAGTTTCTGTTGCATCTGAAAGTAGAAACTCGCCCCATTACAACGGTATGACTAGTTTTCCCCCAGGCCGTTCTAGTTATTCGTTTCGAGCATCAGAACTGCGAAAATTTGGAGTTTCTCAAGCGTTTCTTACCTCAAAACTGCCATATCTCGCGAACGGATTGACCAATCCGCAAAGTTTCTGTTGCATCTGAAAGTAGAAACCCGCCCCATTACAACGGTATGAGTAGTTTTCCCCTACGCCGTTCTGGTTATTCGTTTCGAGCATCAGAACTGCAAAAATTTGGAGTTTTTCAAGCGTTTCTTACCTCAAAACTGCCATATCTCGCGAACGGATTGACCAATCCGCAAAGTTTCTGTTGCATCCGAAAGTAGAAACTAGCCCCATTACAACGGTATGAGTAGTTTTCCCCTAGGCCGTTCTGGTTATTCGTTTCGAGCATCAGAACTGCGAAAATTTGAAGTTTCTCAAGCGTTTCTTACCTCAAAACTGCCATATTTCGCGATCGGATTGACCAATCCGCAAAGTTTCTGTTGCATCCGAAAGTAGAAACTAGCCCCATTACAACGGTATGAGTAGTTTTCCCCTAGGCCGTTCTGGTTATTCGTTTCGAGCATCAGAACTGCGAAAATTTGGAGTTTTTCAAGCGGTTCTTACCTCAAAACTGCCATATCTCGCGAACGGATTGACCAATCCGCAAAGTTTCTGTTGCATCCGAAAGTAGAAACTAGCCCCATTACAACGGTATGAGTAGTTTTCCCCTAGGCCGTTCTGGTTATTCGTTTCGAGCATCAGAACTGCGAAAATTTGGAGTTTCTCAAGCGTTTCTTACCTCAAAACTGCCATATTTCGCGATCGGATTGACCAATCCGCAAAGTTTCTGTTGCATCTGAAAGTAGAAACTCGCCCCATTACAACGTATGACTAGTTTTCCCCCAGGCCGTTCTAGTTATTCGTTTCGAGCATCAGAAGTGCGAAAATTGGAGTTTCTCAAGCGTTTCTTACCTCAAAACTGCCATATCTCGCGAACGGATTGACCAATCCGCAAAGTTTCTGTTGCATCTGAAAGTAGAAACTAGCCCCATTACAACGGTATGAGTAGTTTTCCCCTAGGCCATTCTAGTTATTCGTTTCGAGCATCAGAACTGCGAAAATTTGGAGTTTTTCAATCGTTTCTTACCTCAAAACTGCCATATCTCGCGAACGGATTGACCAATCCGCAAAGTTTCTGTTGCATCTGAAAGTAGAAACTAGCCCCATTACAAAGGTATGAGTAGTTTTCCCCTAGGCCGTTCTGGTTATTCGTTTCGAGCATCAGAACTGCGAAAATTTGGAGTTTTTCAAGCGTTTCTTACCTCAAAACTGCCATATCTCGCGAACGGATTGACCAATCCGCAAAGTTTCTGTTGCATCTGAAAGTAGAAACTCGCCCCATTACAACGGTATGAGTAGTTTTCCCCTAGGCCGTTCTGGTTATTCGTTTCGAGCATCAGAACTGCGAAAATTTGGAGTTTTTTCAAGCGTTTCTTACCTCAAAACTGCATATCTCGCGAACGGATTGACCAATCCGCAAAGTTTCTGTTGCATCCGAAAGTAGAACTAGCCCCATTACAACGGTATGAGTAGTTTTCCCCTAGGCCGTTCTGGTTATTCGTTACGAGCATCAGAACTGCGAAAATTTGGAGTTTCTCAAGCGTTTCTTACCTCAAAACTGCCATATTTCGCGATCGGATTGACCAATCCGCAAAGTTTCTGTTGCATCTGAAAGTAGAAACTCGCCCCATTACAACGGTATGACTAGTTTTCCCCCAGGCCGTTCTAGTTATTCGTTTCGAGCATCAGAACTGCAAAAATTTGGAGTTTCTCAAGCGTTTCTTACCTCAAAACTGCCATATCTCGCGAACGGATTGACCAATCCGCAA
Source organism: Ptiloglossa arizonensis (assembly GCF_051014685.1). Lineage (NCBI taxonomy): Eukaryota > Metazoa > Arthropoda > Insecta > Hymenoptera > Colletidae > Ptiloglossa > Ptiloglossa arizonensis. The sequence goes on from NW_027479738.1 coordinate 68,537, forward strand.
AGTTTCTGTTGCATCTGAAAGTAGAAACTAGCCCCATTACAACGGTATGAGTAGTTTTCCCCTAGGCCGTTTTGGTTATTCGTTTCGAGCATCAGAACTGCGAAAATTTGGAGTTTTTCAAGCGTTTCTTACCTCAAAACTGCCATATCTCGCGAACGGATTGACCAATCCGCAAAGTTTCTGTTGCATCTGAAGTAGAAACTAGCCCCATTACAATGGTATGAGTAGTTTTCCCCTAGGCCGTTTTGGTTATTCGTTTCGAGCATCAGAACTGTGAAAATTTGGAGTTTTTCAAGCGTTTCTTACCTCAAAACCTGCCATATCTCGCGAACGGATTGACCAATCCGCAAAGTTTCTGTTGCATCTGAAAGTAGAAACTAGCCCCATTACAACGGTATGAGTAGTTTTCCCCTAGGCCGTTTTGGTTATTCGTTTCGAGCATCAGAACTGCGAAAATTTGGAGTTTTCAAGCGTTTCTTACCTCAAAACTGCCATATCTCGCGAACGGATTGACCAATCGCAAAGTTTCTGTTGCATCTGAAAGTAGAAACTAGCCCCATTACAACAGGTATGAGTAGTTTTCCCCTAGGCCGTTCTGGTTATTCGTTCGAGCATCAGAACTGCGAAAATTTGGAGTTTTTCAAGCGGTTCTTACCTCAAAACTGCCATATCTCGCGAACGGATTGACCAATCCGCAAAGTTTCTGTTGCATCTGAAAGTAGAAACTCGCCCCATTACAACGGTATGACTAGTTTTCCCCAGGCCGTTCTAGTTATTCGTTTCGAGCATCAGAACTGCGAAAATTTGGAGTTTCTCAAGCGTTTCTTACCTCAAAACTGCCATATTTCGCGATCGGATTGACCAATCCGCAAAGTTTCTGTTGCATCTGAAAGTAGAAACTCGCCCCATTACAACGGTATGACTAGTTTTCCCCCCAGGCCGTTCTAGTTATTCGTTTCGAGCATCAGAACTGCGAAAATTTGGAGTTTTTCAAGCGTTTCTTACCTCAAAACTGCCATATCTCGCGAACGGATTGACCAATCCGCAAAGTTTCTGTTGCATCTGAAAGTAGAAACTAGCCCCATTACAACGGTATGAGTAGTTTTCCCCTAGGCCGTTCTAGTTATTCGTTTCGAGCATCAGAACTGCGAAAATTTGGAGTTTCTCAAGCGTTTCTTACCTCAAAACTGCCATATCTCGCGAACGGATTGACCAATCCGCAAAGTTTCTGTTGCATCTGAAAGTAGAAACTAGCCCCATTACAACGGTATGAGTAGTTTCCCCTAGGCCGTTCTGGTTATTCGTTTGGAGCATCAGAACTGCGAAAATTTGGAGTTTTTTCAAGCGTTTCTTACCTCAAAACTGCCATATCTCGCGAACGGATTGACCAATCCGCAAAGTTTCTGTTGCATCTGAAAGTAGAAACTCGCCCCATTACAACGGTATGAGTAGTTTTCGCCTAGGCCGTTCTGGTTATTCGTTTCGAGCATCAGAACTGCGAAAATTTGGAGTTTTTCAAGCGTTTCTTACCTCAAAACTGCCATATCTCGCGAACGGATTGACCAATCCGCAAAGTTTCTGTTGCATCTGAAAGTAGAAACTAGCCCCATTACACGGTATGAGTAGTTTTCCCCTAGGCCGTTCTGGTTATTCGTTTCGAGCATCAGAACTGCGAAAATTTGGAGTTTTTCAAGCGTTTCTTACCTCAAAAACTGCCATATCTCGCGAACGGATTGACCAATCCGCAAAGTTTCTGTTGCATCTGAAAGTAGAAACTAGCCCCATTACAAAGGTATGAGTAGTTTTCCCCTAGGCCGTTCTGGTTATTCGTTTCGAGCATCAGAACTGCGAAAATTTGGAGTTTTTCAAGCGTTTCTTACCTCAAAACTGCCATATCTCGCGAACGGATTGACCAATCCGCAAAGTTTCTGTTGCATCTGAAAGTAGAAACTCGCCCCGTTACAACGGTATGAGTAGTTTTCCCCTAGGCCGTTCTGGTTATTCGTTTCGAGCATCAGAACTGCGAAAATTTGGAGTTTTCAAGCGTTTCTTACCTCAAAACTGCCATATCTCGCGAACGGATTGACCAATCCGCAAAGTTTCTGTTGCATCTGAAAGTAGAAACTCGCCCCATTACAACGGTATGAGTAGTTTTCCCCTAGGCCGTTCTAGTTATTCGTTTCGAGCATCAGAACTGCGAAAATTTGGAGTTTC
>NW_027479739.1:0-70748 GCF_051014685.1 Ptiloglossa arizonensis
AAACACGCTGCTGTGTGCTCAAAGTGTACGGTCGTCGTGTCCGTTCTCGAGATAATAGAGAAGAACTGTTCGATACGTGCCGAAAGTTTCAAAGTCCCAGCGGCGTGATGCTTCCCGGTCACATCGGTCCGGAACGAAAATCTCGAGCTATCCACACGTTAGGTACACCACCGTTTAGCTGGCATGCTAAAACACGATGCTGTGTGCTCAAAGTGTACGGTCGTCGTGTCCGTTCTCGAGATAATAGAGAAGAACTGTTCGATACGTGCCGAAAGTTTCAAAGTCCCAGCGGCGTCTTGCTTCCCGGTCACATCGGTCCGGAACGAAAATTTCGAGCTATCCACACGTTAGGCACACCACAGTGTAGCTGGCATGCTAAAACACGCTGCTGTGTGCTCAAAGTGTACGGTCGTCGTGTCCGTTCTCGAGATAATAGAGAAGAACTGTTCGATACGTGCCGAAAGTTTCAAAGTCCCAGCGGCGTGTTGCTTCCCGGTCACATCGGTCCGGAACGAAAATTTCGAGCTATCCACACGTTAGGCACACCACCGTGTAGCTGGCATGCTAAAACACGCTGCTGTGTGCTCAAAGTGTACGGTCGTCGTGTCCGTTCTCGAGATAATAGAGAAGAACTGTTCGATACGTGCCGAAAGTTTCAAAGTCCCAGCGGCGTGATGCTTCCCGGTCACATCGGTCCGGAACGAAAATCTCGAGCTATCCACACGTTAGGCACACCACCGTGTAGCTGGCATGCTAAAACACGCTGCTGTGTGCTCAAAGTGTACGGTCGTCGTGTCCGTTCTCGAGATAATAGAGAAGAACTGTTCGATACGTGCCGAAAGTTTCAAAGTCCCAGCGGCGTGTTGCTTCCCGGTCACATCGGTCCGGAACGAAAATTTCGAGCTATCCACACGTTAGGCACACCACCGTGTAGCTGGCATGCTAAAACACGCTGCTGTGTGCTCAAAGTGTACGGTCGTCGTGTCCGTTCTCGAGATAATAGAGAAGAACTGTTCGATACGTGCCGAAAGTTTCAAAGTCCCAGCGGCGTGTTGCTTCCCGGTCACATCGGTCCGGAACGAAAATTTCGAGCTATCCACACGTTAGGCACACCACCGTGTAGCTGGCATGCTAAAACACGCTGCTGTGTGCTCAAAGTGTACGGTCGTCGTGTCCGTTCTCGAGATAATAGAGAAGAACTGTTCGATACGTGCCGAAAGTTTCAAAGTCCCAGCGGCGTGTTGCTTCCCGGTCACATCGGTCCGGAACGAAAATTTCGAGCTATCCACACGTTAGGCACACCACCGTGTAGCTGGCATGCTAAAACACGCTGCTGTGTGCTCAAAGTGTACGGTCGTCGTGTCCGTTCTCGAGATAATAGAGAAGAACTGTTCGATACGTGCCGAAAGTTTCAAAGTCCCAGCGGCGTGATGCTTCCCGGTCACATCGGTCCGGAACGAAAATTTCGAGCTATCCACACGTTAGGCACACCACCGTGTAGCTGGCATGCTAAAACACGCTGCTGTGTGCTCAAAGTGTACGGTCGTCGTGTCCGTTCTCGAGATAATAGAGAAGAACTGTTCGATACGTGCCGAAAGTTTCAAAGTCCCAGCGGCGTGTTGCTTCCCGGTCACATCGGTCCGGAACGAAAATTTCGAGCTATCCACACGTTAGGCACACCACCGTGTAGCTGGCATGCTAAAACACGCTGCTGTGTGCTCAAAGTGTACGGTCGTCGTGTCCGTTCTCGAGACAATAGAGAAGAACTGTTCGATACGTGCCGAAAGTTTCAAAGTCCCAGCGGCGTGATGCTTCCCGGTCACATCGGTCCGGAACGAAAATCTCGAGCTATCCACACGTTAGGCACACCACCGTGTAGCTGGCATGCTAAAACACGCTGCTGTGTGCTCAAAGTGTACGGTCGTCGTGTCCGTTCTCGAGATAATAGAGAAGAACTGTTCGATACGTGCCGAAAGTTTCAAAGTCCCAGCGGCGTGATGCTTCCCGGTCACATCGGTCCGGAACGAAAATTTCGAGCTATCCACACGTTAGGCACACCACCGTGTAGCTGGCATGCTAAAACACGCTGCTGTGTGCTCAAAGTGTACGGTCGTCGTGTCCGTTCTCGAGATAATAGAGAAGAACTGTTCGATACGTGCCGAAAGTTTCAAAGTCCCAGCGGCGTGATGCTTCCCGGTCACATCGGTCCGGAACGAAAATCTCGAGCTATCCACACGTTAGGTACACCACCGTTTAGCTGGCATGCTAAAACACGATGCTGTGTGCTCAAAGTGTACGGTCGTCGTGTCCGTTCTCGAGATAATAGAGAAGAACTGTTCGATACGTGCCGAAAGTTTCAAAGTCCCAGCGGCGTCTTGCTTCCCGGTCACATCGGTCCGGAACGAAAATTTCGAGCTATCCACACGTTAGGCACACCACCGTGTAGCTGGCATGCTAAAACACGCTGCTGTGTGCTCAAAGTGTACGGTCGTCGTGTCCGTTCTCGAGATAATAGAGAAGAACTGTTCGATACGTGCCGAAAGTTTCAAAGTCCCAGCGGCGTGTTGCTTCCCGGTCACATCGGTCCGGAACGAAAATTTCGAGCTATCCACACGTTAGGCACACCACCGTGTAGCTGGCATGCTAAAACACGCTGCTGTGTGCTCAAAGTGTACGGTCGTCGTGTCCGTTCTCGAGACAATAGAGAAGAACTGTTCGATACGTGCCGAAAGTTTCAAAGTCCCAGCGGCGTGATGCTTCCCGGTCACATCGGTCCGGAACGAAAATCTCGAGCTATCCACACGTTAGGCACACCACCGTGTAGCTGGCATGCTAAAACACGCTGCTGTGTGCTCAAAGTGTACGGTCGTCGTGTCCGTTCTCGAGATAATAGAGAAGAACTGTTCGATACGTGCCGAAAGTTTCAAAGTCCCAGCGGCGTGTTGCTTCCCGGTCACATCGGTCCGGAACGAAAATTTCGAGCTATCCACACGTTAGGCACACCACCGTGTAGCTGGCATGCTAAAACACGCTGCTGTGTGCTCAAAGTGTACGGTCGTCGTGTCCGTTCTCGAGATAATAGAGAAGAACTGTTCGATACGTGCCGAAAGTTTCAAAGTCCCAGCGGCGTGTTGCTTCCCGGTCACATCGGTCCGGAACGAAAATTTCGAGCTATCCACACGTTAGGCACACCACCGTGTAGCTGGCATGCTAAAACACGCTGCTGTGTGCTCAAAGTGTACGGTCGTCGTGTCCGTTCTCGAGATAATAGAGAAGAACTGTTCGATACGTGCCGAAAGTTTCAAAGTCCCAGCGGCGTGATGCTTCCCGGTCACATCGGTCCGGAACGAAAATCTCGAGCTATCCACACGTTAGGCACACCACCGTGTAGCTGGCATGCTAAAACACGCTGCTGTGTGCTCAAAGTGTACGGTCGTCGTGTCCGTTCTCGAGATAATAGAGAAGAACTGTTCGATACGTGCCGAAAGTTTCAAAGTCCCAGCGGCGTGTTGCTTCCCGGTCACATCGGTCCGGAACGAAAATTTCGAGCTATCCACACGTTAGGCACACCACCGTGTAGCTGGCATGCTAAAACACGCTGCTGTGTGCTCAAAGTGTACGGTCGTCGTGTCCGTTCTCGAGATAATAGAGAAGAACTGTTCGATACGTGCCGAAAGTTTCAAAGTCCCAGCGGCGTGATGCTTCCCGGTCACATCGGTCCGGAACGAAAATCTCGAGCTATCCACACGTTAGGTACACCACCGTTTAGCTGGCATGCTAAAACACGATGCTGTGTGCTCAAAGTGTACGGTCGTCGTGTCCGTTCTCGAGATAATAGAGAAGAACTGTTCGATACGTGCCGAAAGTTTCAAAGTCCCAGCGGCGTCTTGCTTCCCGGTCACATCGGTCCGGAACGAAAATTTCGAGCTATCCACACGTTAGGCACACCACAGTGTAGCTGGCATGCTAAAACACGCTGCTGTGTGCTCAAAGTGTACGGTCGTCGTGTCCGTTCTCGAGATAATAGAGAAGAACTGTTCGATACGTGCCGAAAGTTTCAAAGTCCCAGCGGCGTGTTGCTTCCCGGTCACATCGGTCCGGAACGAAAATTTCGAGCTATCCACACGTTAGGCACACCACCGTGTAGCTGGCATGCTAAAACACGCTGCTGTGTGCTCAAAGTGTACGGTCGTCGTGTCCGTTCTCGAGATAATAGAGAAGAACTGTTCGATACGTGCCGAAAGTTTCAAAGTCCCAGCGGCGTGATGCTTCCCGGTCACATCGGTCCGGAACGAAAATCTCGAGCTATCCACACGTTAGGCACACCACCGTGTAGCTGGCATGCTAAAACACGCTGCTGTGTGCTCAAAGTGTACGGTCGTCGTGTCCGTTCTCGAGATAATAGAGAAGAACTGTTCGATACGTGCCGAAAGTTTCAAAGTCCCAGCGGCGTGTTGCTTCCCGGTCACATCGGTCCGGAACGAAAATTTCGAGCTATCCACACGTTAGGCACACCACCGTGTAGCTGGCATGCTAAAACACGCTGCTGTGTGCTCAAAGTGTACGGTCGTCGTGTCCGTTCTCGAGATAATAGAGAAGAACTGTTCGATACGTGCCGAAAGTTTCAAAGTCCCAGCGGCGTGTTGCTTCCCGGTCACATCGGTCCGGAACGAAAATTTCGAGCTATCCACACGTTAGGCACACCACCGTGTAGCTGGCATGCTAAAACACGCTGCTGTGTGCTCAAAGTGTACGGTCGTCGTGTCCGTTCTCGAGATAATAGAGAAGAACTGTTCGATACGTGCCGAAAGTTTCAAAGTCCCAGCGGCGTGTTGCTTCCCGGTCACATCGGTCCGGAACGAAAATTTCGAGCTATCCACACGTTAGGCACACCACCGTGTAGCTGGCATGCTAAAACACGCTGCTGTGTGCTCAAAGTGTACGGTCGTCGTGTCCGTTCTCGAGATAATAGAGAAGAACTGTTCGATACGTGCCGAAAGTTTCAAAGTCCCAGCGGCGTGATGCTTCCCGGTCACATCGGTCCGGAACGAAAATTTCGAGCTATCCACACGTTAGGCACACCACCGTGTAGCTGGCATGCTAAAACACGCTGCTGTGTGCTCAAAGTGTACGGTCGTCGTGTCCGTTCTCGAGATAATAGAGAAGAACTGTTCGATACGTGCCGAAAGTTTCAAAGTCCCAGCGGCGTGTTGCTTCCCGGTCACATCGGTCCGGAACGAAAATTTCGAGCTATCCACACGTTAGGCACACCACCGTGTAGCTGGCATGCTAAAACACGCTGCTGTGTGCTCAAAGTGTACGGTCGTCGTGTCCGTTCTCGAGACAATAGAGAAGAACTGTTCGATACGTGCCGAAAGTTTCAAAGTCCCAGCGGCGTGATGCTTCCCGGTCACATCGGTCCGGAACGAAAATCTCGAGCTATCCACACGTTAGGCACACCACCGTGTAGCTGGCATGCTAAAACACGCTGCTGTGTGCTCAAAGTGTACGGTCGTCGTGTCCGTTCTCGAGATAATAGAGAAGAACTGTTCGATACGTGCCGAAAGTTTCAAAGTCCCAGCGGCGTGATGCTTCCCGGTCACATCGGTCCGGAACGAAAATTTCGAGCTATCCACACGTTAGGCACACCACCGTGTAGCTGGCATGCTAAAACACGCTGCTGTGTGCTCAAAGTGTACGGTCGTCGTGTCCGTTCTCGAGATAATAGAGAAGAACTGTTCGATACGTGCCGAAAGTTTCAAAGTCCCAGCGGCGTGATGCTTCCCGGTCACATCGGTCCGGAACGAAAATCTCGAGCTATCCACACGTTAGGTACACCACCGTTTAGCTGGCATGCTAAAACACGATGCTGTGTGCTCAAAGTGTACGGTCGTCGTGTCCGTTCTCGAGATAATAGAGAAGAACTGTTCGATACGTGCCGAAAGTTTCAAAGTCCCAGCGGCGTCTTGCTTCCCGGTCACATCGGTCCGGAACGAAAATTTCGAGCTATCCACACGTTAGGCACACCACCGTGTAGCTGGCATGCTAAAACACGCTGCTGTGTGCTCAAAGTGTACGGTCGTCGTGTCCGTTCTCGAGATAATAGAGAAGAACTGTTCGATACGTGCCGAAAGTTTCAAAGTCCCAGCGGCGTGTTGCTTCCCGGTCACATCGGTCCGGAACGAAAATTTCGAGCTATCCACACGTTAGGCACACCACCGTGTAGCTGGCATGCTAAAACACGCTGCTGTGTGCTCAAAGTGTACGGTCGTCGTGTCCGTTCTCGAGACAATAGAGAAGAACTGTTCGATACGTGCCGAAAGTTTCAAAGTCCCAGCGGCGTGATGCTTCCCGGTCACATCGGTCCGGAACGAAAATCTCGAGCTATCCACACGTTAGGCACACCACCGTGTAGCTGGCATGCTAAAACACGCTGCTGTGTGCTCAAAGTGTACGGTCGTCGTGTCCGTTCTCGAGATAATAGAGAAGAACTGTTCGATACGTGCCGAAAGTTTCAAAGTCCCAGCGGCGTGATGCTTCCCGGTCACATCGGTCCGGAACGAAAATTTCGAGCTATCCACACGTTAGGCACACCACCGTGTAGCTGGCATGCTAAAACACGCTGCTGTGTGCTCAAAGTGTACGGTCGTCGTGTCCGTTCTCGAGATAATAGAGAAGAACTGTTCGATACGTGCCGAAAGTTTCAAAGTCCCAGCGGCGTGATGCTTCCCGGTCACATCGGTCCGGAACGAAAATCTCGAGCTATCCACACGTTAGGTACACCACCGTTTAGCTGGCATGCTAAAACACGATGCTGTGTGCTCAAAGTGTACGGTCGTCGTGTCCGTTCTCGAGATAATAGAGAAGAACTGTTCGATACGTGCCGAAAGTTTCAAAGTCCCAGCGGCGTCTTGCTTCCCGGTCACATCGGTCCGGAACGAAAATTTCGAGCTATCCACACGTTAGGCACACCACCGTGTAGCTGGCATGCTAAAACACGCTGCTGTGTGCTCAAAGTGTACGGTCGTCGTGTCCGTTCTCGAGATAATAGAGAAGAACTGTTCGATACGTGCCGAAAGTTTCAAAGTCCCAGCGGCGTGTTGCTTCCCGGTCACATCGGTCCGGAACGAAAATTTCGAGCTATCCACACGTTAGGCACACCACCGTGTAGCTGGCATGCTAAAACACGCTGCTGTGTGCTCAAAGTGTACGGTCGTCGTGTCCGTTCTCGAGATAATAGAGAAGAACTGTTCGATACGTGCCGAAAGTTTCAAAGTCCCAGCGGCGTGATGCTTCCCGGTCACATCGGTCCGGAACGAAAATTTCGAGCTATCCACACGTTAGGCACACCACCGTGTAGCTGGCATGCTAAAACACGCTGCTGTGTGCTCAAAGTGTACGGTCGTCGTGTCCGTTCTCGAGATAATAGAGAAGAACTGTTCGATACGTGCCGAAAGTTTCAAAGTCCCAGCGGCGTGTTGCTTCCCGGTCACATCGGTCCGGAACGAAAATTTCGAGCTATCCACACGTTAGGCACACCACCGTGTAGCTGGCATGCTAAAACACGCTGCTGTGTGCTCAAAGTGTACGGTCGTCGTGTCCGTTCTCGAGACAATAGAGAAGAACTGTTCGATACGTGCCGAAAGTTTCAAAGTCCCAGCGGCGTGATGCTTCCCGGTCACATCGGTCCGGAACGAAAATCTCGAGCTATCCACACGTTAGGCACACCACCGTGTAGCTGGCATGCTAAAACACGCTGCTGTGTGCTCAAAGTGTACGGTCGTCGTGTCCGTTCTCGAGATAATAGAGAAGAACTGTTCGATACGTGCCGAAAGTTTCAAAGTCCCAGCGGCGTGATGCTTCCCGGTCACATCGGTCCGGAACGAAAATTTCGAGCTATCCACACGTTAGGCACACCACCGTGTAGCTGGCATGCTAAAACACGCTGCTGTGTGCTCAAAGTGTACGGTCGTCATGTCCGTTCTCGAGATAATAGAGAAGAACTGTTCGATACGTGCCGAAAGTTTCAAAGTCCCAGCGGCGTGATGCTTCCCGGTCACATCGGTCCGGAACGAAAATCTCGAGCTATCCACACGTTAGGTACACCACCGTTTAGCTGGCATGCTAAAACACGATGCTGTGTGCTCAAAGTGTACGGTCGTCGTGTCCGTTCTCGAGATAATAGAGAAGAACTGTTCGATACGTGCCGAAAGTTTCAAAGTCCCAGCGGCGTCTTGCTTCCCGGTCACATCGGTCCGGAACGAAAATTTCGAGCTATCCACACGTTAGGCACACCACCGTGTAGCTGGCATGCTAAAACACGCTGCTGTGTGCTCAAAGTGTACGGTCGTCGTGTCCGTTCTCGAGATAATAGAGAAGAACTGTTCGATACGTGCCGAAAGTTTCAAAGTCCCAGCGGCGTGTTGCTTCCCGGTCACATCGGTCCGGAACGAAAATTTCGAGCTATCCACACGTTAGGCACACCACCGTGTAGCTGGCATGCTAAAACACGCTGCTGTGTGCTCAAAGTGTACGGTCGTCGTGTCCGTTCTCGAGATAATAGAGAAGAACTGTTCGATACGTGCCGAAAGTTTCAAAGTCCCAGCGGCGTGATGCTTCCCGGTCACATCGGTCCGGAACGAAAATCTCGAGCTATCCACACGTTAGGCACACCACCGTGTAGCTGGCATGCTAAAACACGCTGCTGTGTGCTCAAAGTGTACGGTCGTCGTGTCCGTTCTCGAGATAATAGAGAAGAACTGTTCGATACGTGCCGAAAGTTTCAAAGTCCCAGCGGCGTGTTGCTTCCCGGTCACATCGGTCCGGAACGAAAATTTCGAGCTATCCACACGTTAGGCACACCACCGTGTAGCTGGCATGCTAAAACACGCTGCTGTGTGCTCAAAGTGTACGGTCGTCGTGTCCGTTCTCGAGATAATAGAGAAGAACTGTTCGGTACGTGCCGAAAGTTTCAAAGTCCCAGCGGCGTGATGCTTCCCGGTCACATCGGTCCGGAACGAAAATTTCGAGCTATCCACACGTTAGGCACACCACCGTGTAGCTGGCATGCTAAAACACGCTGCTGTGTGCTCAAAGTGTACGGTCGTCGTGTCCGTTCTCGAGATAATAGAGAAGAACTGTTCGATACGTGCCGAAAGTTTCAAAGTCCCAGCGGCGTCTTGTTTCCCGGTCACATCGGTCCGGAACGAAAATTTCGAGCTATCCACACGTTAGGCACACCACCGTGTAGCTGGCATGCTAAAACACGCTGCTGTGTGCTCAAAGTGTACGGTCGTCGTGTCCGTTCTCGAGATAATAGAGAAGAACTGTTCGATACGTGCCGAAAGTTTCAAAGTCCCAGCGGCGTGATGCTTCCCGGTCACATCGGTCCGGAACGAAAATTTCGAGCTATCCACACGTTAGGCACACCACCGTGTAGCTGGCATGCTAAAACACGCTGCTGTGTGCTCAAAGTGTACGGTCGTCGTGTCCGTTCTCGAGATAATAGAGAAGAACTGTTCGATACGTGCCGAAAGTTTCAAAGTCCCAGCGGCGTGTTGCTTCCCGGTCACATCGGTCCGGAACGAAAATTTCGAGCTATCCACACGTTAGGCACACCACCGTGTAGCTGGCATGCTAAAACACGCTGCTGTGTGCTCAAAGTGTACGGTCGTCGTGTCCGTTCTCGAGATAATAGAGAAGAACTGTTCGATACGTGCCGAAAGTTTCAAAGTCCCAGCGGCGTGTTGCTTCCCGGTCACATCGGTCCGGAACGAAAATTTCGAGCTATCCACACGTTAGGCACACCACCGTGTAGCTGGCATGCTAAAACACGCTGCTGTGTGCTCAAAGTGTACGGTCGTCGTGTCCGTTCTCGAGATAATAGAGAAGAACTGTTCGATACGTGCCGAAAGTTTCAAAGTCCCAGCGGCGTGTTGCTTCCCGGTCACATCGGTCCGGAACGAAAATTTCGAGCTATCCACACGTTAGGCACACCACCGTGTAGCTGGCATGCTAAAACACGCTGCTGTGTGCTCAAAGTGTACGGTCGTCGTGTCCGTTCTCGAGATAATAGAGAAGAACTGTTCGATACGTGCCGAAAGTTTCAAAGTCCCAGCGGCGTGATGCTTCCCGGTCACATCGGTCCGGAACGAAAATTTCGAGCTATCCACACGTTAGGCACACCACCGTGTAGCTGGCATGCTAAAACACGCTGCTGTGTGCTCAAAGTGTACGGTCGTCGTGTCCGTTCTCGAGATAATAGAGAAGAACTGTTCGATACGTGCCGAAAGTTTCAAAGTCCCAGCGGCGTGATGCTTCCCGGTCACATCGGTCCGGAACGAAAATTTCGAGCTATCCACACGTTAGGCACACCACCGTGTAGCTGGCATGCTAAAACACGCTGCTGTGTGCTCAAAGTGTACGGTCGTCGTGTCCGTTCTCGAGATAATAGAGAAGAACTGTTCGATACGTGCCGAAAGTTTCAAAGTCCCAGCGGCGTGTTGCTTCCCGGTCACATCGGTCCGGAACGAAAATTTCGAGCTATCCACACGTTAGGCACACCACCGTGTAGCTGGCATGCTAAAACACGCTGCTGTGTGCTCAAAGTGTACGGTCGTCGTGTCCGTTCTCGAGATAATAGAGAAGAACTGTTCGATACGTGCCGAAAGTTTCAAAGTCCCAGCGGCGTGATGCTTCCCGGTCACATCGGTCCGGAACGAAAATTTCGAGCTATCCACACGTTAGGCACACCACCGTGTAGCTGGCATGCTAAAACACGCTGCTGTGTGCTCAAAGTGTACGGTCGTCGTGTCCGTTCTCGAGATAATAGAGAAGAACTGTTCGATACGTGCCGAAAGTTTCAAAGTCCCAGCGGCGTGTTGCTTCCCGGTCACATCGGTCCGGAACGAAAATTTCGAGCTATCCACACGTTAGGCACACCACCGTGTAGCTGGCATGCTAAAACACGCTGCTGTGTGCTCAAAGTGTACGGTCGTCGTGTCCGTTCTCGAGATAATAGAGAAGAACTGTTCGATACGTGCCGAAAGTTTCAAAGTCCCAGCGGCGTGATGCTTCCCGGTCACATCGGTCCGGAACGAAAATCTCGAGCTATCCACACGTTAGGCACACCACCGTGTAGCTGGCATGCTAAAACACGCTGCTGTGTGCTCAAAGTGTACGGTCGTCGTGTCCGTTCTCGAGATAATAGAGAAGAACTGTTCGATACGTGCCGAAAGTTTCAAAGTCCCAGCGGCGTGTTGCTTCCCGGTCACATCGGTCCGGAACGAAAATTTCGAGCTATCCACACGTTAGGCACACCACCGTGTAGCTGGCATGCTAAAACACGCTGCTGTGTGCTCAAAGTGTACGGTCGTCGTGTCCGTTCTCGAGATAATAGAGAAGAACTGTTCGATACGTGCCGAAAGTTTCAAAGTCCCAGCGGCGTGATGCTTCCCGGTCACATCGGTCCGGAACGAAAATTTCGAGCTATCCACACGTTAGGCACACCACCGTGTAGCTGGCATGCTAAAACACGCTGCTGTGTGCTCAAAGTGTACGGTCGTCGTGTCCGTTCTCGAGATAATAGAGAAGGACTGTTCGATACGTGCCGAAAGTTTCAAAGTCCCAGCGGCGTGATGCTTCCCGGTCACATCGGTCCGGAACGAAAATCTCGAGCTATCCACACGTTAGGCACACCACCGTTTAGCTGGCATGCTAAAACACGATGCTGTGTGCTCAAAGTGTACGGTCGTCGTGTCCGTTCTCGAGATAATAGAGAAGAACTGTTCGATACGTGCCGAAAGTTTCAAAGTCCCAGCGGCGTGTTGATTCCCGGTCACATCGGTCCGGAACGAAAATTTCGAGCTATCCACACGTTAGGCACACCACCGTGTAGCTGGCATGCTAAAACACGCTGCTGTGTGCTCAAAGTGTACGGTCGTCGTGTCCGTTCTCGAGATAATAGAGAAGAACTGTTCGATACGTGCCGAAAGTTTCAAAGTCCCAGCGGCGTGATGCTTCCCGGTCACATCGGTCCGGAACGAAAATTTCGAGCTATCCACACGTTAGGCACACCACCGTTTAGCTGGCATGCTAAAACACGATGCTGTGTGCTCAAAGTGTACGGTCGTCGTGTCCGTTCTCGAGATAATAGAGAAGAACTGTTCGATACGTGCCGAAAGTTTCAAAGTCCCAGCGGCGTTCCCTCAGGGGCTGTAGCTTGTTGCTACAGTACGGGACTGGCAAACCCGAGGTGCCCGATGCCAAACCACACCGTAAGACTCCTGTTGGTCGTCGCAACGACCCACTCCCAATTCCTCTTTTGGCTTTGAGAGTGGTACGTGACGGCAGGAGGGACGGGGGCCTTGGCTTTACCGCCCGGGCCGCGAGGATGGTAACTCTATAAATTGCCCTCCAATCCTAAGCTACGGTGCGCGGTGATGGGATGCGTGGTTGGGGGGGAGGCCCCAATCCCAAGCGGCCAACTCCGGGGTACCTGCCGACCCCCCGGAGTATTTAGGCCTGCCCGGGTATGGCGGCTCTGCCCGGGTCGACTTACTTTCCGACCTACGCGTGGGAAAAAAAAAATGAGTAATATGCCAAAAAAGAAAAAAGGGGGAGGGGGGTCGGAGCGAGTGGCGCGAAGTGTGGCGACGGAGGGGGCACTCGTGCCCCACCGGGCGCCGTTCGAGGAGGGGGACGAGACGGCGTCGGTCTCGTCCCTGGCGTCCGCGACCAGCGCCGCGGGCGTAAAGAGGCGCAGGACGGTGGAGGGGCGGAGGACGGAGGAAGCTCCGTCCACGTCCGCTGCTCCACCGTTGCTCACGGTGAGCGACGGGGAGGAGGACCTCAGGGACGAGGATACGGCCCATGTATCGGCCCGTATTGCCTCGTCCCTGAGGTCTATTGAGAAGGTGGCCACCACCTCGCGGGGGCTGACTACAGCCTCCGCGAGGTCGGTTGGCCAGGCCGCGACGGAGGCGCGGAGGGCTCTCCAGGAGCTGGAACGACGTGTCCCAGCTGCCTTGGAGAGCACGAACGCCCAGCTAAGGCAGCGTGTGGAGGCGCTGCAAGACGAGCTGGCGTGCTCGCGGAGGGAGACGGACGCCCTTAGGAGGCGCCCGCATCCGGGGCCGACGGGCGACTGCACGTGTGGGAGGGGGAAGGCGGGAGCTCCCCCCACACCAGCGACGTCCATGAGGAGCATCGAGCTCCTCATGGACGCCAAGATGGCGGCCATGATGGCCGTCATCCGCGGCGAAATCCGGGCGGCGCTTCGCCCCAAGGGCGGAGCGCCGGCGGGACCGAGGACCGGGCCCGGGAAACAACCGGGGGGCGGGGAACCGCAGGGGGGGACCATCGCGGTTCCGGGCCCTGCGGCAAAGACGAAGGGCAGGGGTGCCGTGGTGGGGGCGACGGCGGGGGCACAAATGCCTCCGCCGCCGCCCCCATCCGGTCCCTTGTGGACCGAAGTGCTGGGCCGAAGGGCGGGAAGGACGGCGAGGAGGGCGGCCCGGGTGCCGCCGCCTCCCCCGCCGGTTGCCCCGAAGAGGGACGGAAAGGCGGGGAGGGCGAAGCCCCGTCTGGGACGCCCCCCTTCAACGGCAGCAGTTATGCTGACCGTCCCGGAGGGGGGGGGCGTCTCCTACGGGGAGGTGATGGCAGCGGCCAAGGAAAATATATCCTTGGCCGCACTCGCCATCGAGTCGGTCCGCCCGAGATGGGCGGTGACGGGGGCGCTCATGCTGCGCGTGAGCGGCCCCGACAACGCAGCCAGGGCGGACCGACTGGCCGAAAAGCTGGGCGAGGCCTTGGCACCCCGGGGTGTCAGGGTCGCCCGGCCCACAAAGAGCGCGGAGCTGCGCGTTTGTGGGCTGGACGACTCGGTCACCCGGGAGGAGGTGGCCAGGGCGCTGGCCCAGGCCGGTGGCTGCTCTGAGGGGGACATCCGGACCGGGGAGGTCCGGCGGTCCTCCTCCGGCCTGGGAGCGGTGTGGGCACGGTGCCCTCTTCCGGCTGCCCGGAAGTTAGAAGCAGTCGGGAGGATCGTGGTGGGGTGGGTGTCGGCGAGGATCGAGGTCCTCGCCCAACGCCCACTCCAGTGCTACCGCTGCCTGGAGACGGGCCATGTCAGGCAGCGGTGCACCTCCGCGGTGGACCGCAGCGGTGCTTGTTACCGCTGCGGTGCCGAAGGCCACCGCGCGAGCCACTGCGCGGCGGCCCCCAAGTGCCCGCTGTGTGCGGACATGGGGAGACCCGCCGCGCACCGAATGGGGGGGAAGCAGTGTACCCCCCCATCCCGACGAGGGCAGAGGAGGGGGGCGCCGGGGCCGCTCCCGGCGCCGGTGAGAGCGGCCCCAGCTGCGAGCGCCGCGGCGCCCGCGGACCTGGCCGCGACCGACGCGACGGCCGCAAGGAAGAGGTCGGAGGCGGCGACGGCGTTGGTGTCCGCGATGGAGGTGGACATCGGCCCCGCCGCCGTCCTCACGGAGGTGCCACCAGGAGGCGGTGAGGAGGCCATCAAATAATGGCTCCCCGCCTCCTCCTGCAGGCCAACCTCAACCACTGCCGTGCAGCGCAGGACCTGATGTGTCAGACGCTGGCGGAGTGGGGGGGTGGTCTGGCAGTCGCCGCCGAGCCGTACCGCGTCCCCGACCATCCGCATTGGATGGGGGATGCGGGCGGCTTGGTGGCGGCTGTGTGGCAGGGCGGTGACGGGTCCCCTCCGTTCTCCTTACTGGAGAACGGGGCGGGATTCGTCGCCGTCCAGTGGGGGGGAGTCGCCGTGGTGGGGTGCTACGTTTCGCCCAACTGCGGCCTTGCTGCCTTCGAGCAGTACCTGGCCGGGGTGGGGGCGTGCCTCACAAGGATTGCGCCCCGGCCGGTGCTGGTCCTGGGGGACTTCAATGCCTGGTCTGTGGCATGGGGGTCCCCCAGGACCAATCGGAGGGGCGAGGCTCTGGGCGACTGGGCGGCGGGCTTCGACCTCCGGTTGATTAACCGGGGGTCGGAGCTGACGTGCGTGCGGCGCGGGGGAGGGTCCATAGTGGATTTGACGTTTGGATCCCCCGGCGCCGCGCGTATGGTGTCCGGGTGGGACGTGGTGGTGGGGGAGGAGACATTATCGGACCACCGGTATATCCGCGTGGTCTTGACCTCCCCCGAGGCCGCCGCGGCCCCGCACCGACGCCTCCGCCCGGGAGCGGGTAGCGCCCCACCACCACCACGCAGATGGGCGCTTCGGCGCCTTGACAAGGACGTCCTGGTGGCAGCCGCTCTGGCCGAAACCTGGCCTCGACGGGAGACCAGGCTGCCCGACCTGGAGGGGGCCGTGGCTCGGCTCGGGAGCGCCATCGCGCGCATTTGCGACGCGGCGATGCCCCGGGCCGGGCCGCGGTCTCCTCGTCGGGCGGTGTACTGGTGGTCGGGCGAAATCGGGGAATTGCGGAAAGCATGCGTCCGGGCCCGACGCCAGTACACCCGCGCGCGTCGTCGGGCCGGACGGAACGGCGACGACGGCGCGCGGGCTAGGGCGGCGGAACTGTACGAGTCCTATCGCGCGGGAAAGAGGGCTCTGCAGGTCGCCATCAAACGGGCCAAGGCCCAGAGCTGGAAGGAGCTCCTCGAGACCCTCGAGCGGGATCCATGGGGGCGCCCATACCGGATAGTTCTGAATAAACTCCGGCCATGGGCGCCCCCGATCACCGAGGGTCTCGACCCCCAGCTCTTGAGGGACGTGGTCGACACGCTCTTCCCGATCGTGGGGGAGAGCGGGCCACGTCCCTCTGCGGACCCGACCACCTGGTCCGCGGAGCTGGGGGTCTCGGCTGGGGAGCTAGCCGCGGCCATCCGAAGACTCGGGGCGAAGGATACTGCCCCGGGTCCTTCGGGAGTGCCCGGCCGAGTCTTGGTCTTGGCCGCGGACGTCCTGGGTGACGGCCTCCGGGAGCTATTCGACCGCTGCCTGGAGGCCGGGCGATTCCCCTCCGCATGGAAGGTGGCCCGAATGGTCCTCCTCCGGAAAGAGGGTAGGCCCGCGGACTCTCCGTCCGCGTACCGGCCGATTTGCCTGCTCGACGATGTGGGCAAGCTCCTGGAAAGAGTCGTGGCGGCCCGCATCGTCGGGCACCTGTCGCGGGGTGGGCCCGGGCTGGCGGAGTGCCAGTTCGGGTTCCGGGAGGGCCGGTCGACGATCGACGCGATTCGACGCGTCCGGTCCCTCTCGGCCTCGGCGGTCTCCCGGGGTGGGGTGGCATTGGCGGTGTCCTTGGACATCGCCAATGCGTTTAACACCCTACCCTGGGAGGCGATTAGGCGGGGGCTTGAGGAACATCGAGTCCCCGCCTACCTTAGGGCAGTCGTCGAGGACTACCTCCGCGACAGGTGGATCGAGTATCCGGGCCGGTGCGGGACGGAGAGGAGAGCGGTGTACTCCGGGGTTCCGCAGGGGTCGGTGTTAGGACCCCTGCTGTGGAGCCTCGGGTACGACACCGTCCTGCGGGCCGAAGACCTCCCCGACGGCGTCAGTCTGACGTGCTACGCGGACGACACCTTGTTGTTGGCCGTCGGGGGGGACTGGAGGGGGGCTGTTCGGGCCGCCGAGGACGGTGCCCGGCGCGTCGTCTCCCGGATCAGGGGGATCGGTTTGGAGGTGGCTCTCCACAAAACCGAGGTACTCGGGATGTATAGACCCCGGGGAGAGCCGCCTCCCCCCCTGATCCGGGTGGGTGAGACAGACGTCGAGGTGAGGTCTCAGATGAAATATCTGGGACTTCGCCTCGACAGCCACTGGCGCTTCGAGGGTCATTTCCGGGCCCTGGCCCCGCGGTTGGAGGGGATAGTTGGCGCTTTGGGCCGTATCCTCCCCAACCTGCGGGGCCCGAGTGACCGGGTTCGCCGCCTCTACGCGGGAATGGTCCACTCGGTGGCCCTATACGGGGCCCCCGTTTGGGCGGGCGACCTGGCCGCCTCCCGGCGCAGCAAGGTATTGCTGCGCCGGGTTCAAAGGCGGCTTGCATTGCGGATCGCCCGGGGGTACCGGACCGTTTCGTATGAGGCGGCGAGCGTCCTGTCAGGGCTACCCCCGGCGGACTTGATCGCGGGCGCGCATGCGGCTTTCTACGAGGGCCGCATGCGCGCCCGCGAGGATGGGGTGGTCCTGGCGGGATGCGAGGTGGAGGCCCTCAGGCGCCAGGCCCGGGAGTCCATGCTGCAGCTTTGGCAGCAGCGGCTGGCCGAGCCGTTGTTCGGCCAGAGGACTGTCCGGGCTATCCGGCCGGTCCTGTTTGAGTGGCTGGGTAGGCGCTTCGGCTCACTCACCTACCGGTTGGTGCAGGTGCTGTCCGGGCACGGATGCTTCGGACAGTACCTGTGCCGGATCGGTGTGGAGGAGGCGGCGCGCTGCTGGCACTGTCCAGCGGACGAGGACACGGCGCAACACACCCTCGAGGTGTGTCCGGCCTGGGGGGTGGAGCGCCGTGTCCTCACGGCCGTGATTGGGGCGGACCTATCGCTGCCGGGCGTGGTACAGGCCATGCTCGGCAGCGAGACGAAGTGGCGGGCCGTGTCCTCCTTCTGCGAGGAGGTAATCTCGCAGAAGGAGGCCGCGAGCCGCATTCGCGAGAGCGGGCGTCCGCGAGCGAGGCCCCGTCCGAGGCCGGGGGCGGGTGGGCCTCCGGAAGGGCCGGGGAGGCCACCCTGAGAGCGGCGGGCGGGGGTGCGTAGCCCTTGAGGCTCGTGCCACCGCCCGTCGTGTGAAGGGTGGGAAGAGTAAGGGACGGCGACGCTCTCGAGGGCGGAGAGGCCAGAGCCGCCCTCGGGAGCGTACGGCCGGGTGCGGCCGCGCCGACGGCACGGTCCCAGGGCCGTGCCTCCGGCGCGGCTATGGGGGCCGTGGGCGGTCGCGAGTGTGGGACTCGCGGCCGCCCTCGGGCGGCCCCCGGGAGTGGGACGTCGGAGCAGTGTGGCCCTGCTCCGACGTCGGGCGCCAGAGCGCCGAGGAGAAAACAGGGAAGGGAGGGTGAAGTACCCCCTCCCTTCCCTGGAACGGGAGGACACGGGCGCGAGAGCCCTGCACGGGGGAGCACCTGATGTTATGATGTCTTCGGTCCCAGGTGCTCCCCCTGCATAGTGCGAGGATGGCCACCGTGGTGGGTTTTAGTGGGTAGGTCCCGCGCCCGATGGGTTTCCTCCGGGCGCGGGGAATCCCACACTCCCCCCGCCCCTCCCCAGGCGGCGGGGGGGTCTTTCGAAGATTTCCCCCACGTTAAAAAAAAAAAAAAAAAAAAAAAAAAAAAAAGTCCCAGCGGCGTGTTGCTTCCCGGTCACATCGGTCCGGAACGAAAATTTCGAGCTATCCACACGTTAGGCACACCACCGTGTAGCTGGCATGCTAAAACACGCTGCTGTGTGCTCAAAGTGTACGGTCGTCGTGTCCGTTCTCGAGATAATAGAGAAGAACTGTTCGATACGTGCCGAAAGTTTCAAAGTCCCAGCGGCGTGTTGCTTCCCGGTCACATCGGTCCGGAACGAAAATTTCGAGCTATCCACACGTTAGGCACACCACCGTGTAGCTGGCATGCTAAAACACGCTGCTGTGTGCTCAAAGTGTACGGTCGTCGTGTCCGTTCTCGAGATAATAGAGAAGAACTGTTCGATACGTGCCGAAAGTTTCAAAGTCCCAGCGGCGTGATGCTTCCCGGTCACATCGGTCCGGAACGAAAATCTCGAGCTATCCACACGTTAGGCACACCACCGTGTAGCTGGCATGCTAAAACACGCTGCTGTGTGCTCAAAGTGTACGGTCGTCGTGTCCGTTCTCGAGATAATAGAGAAGAACTGTTCGATACGTGCCGAAAGTTTCAAAGTCCCAGCGGCGTGTTGCTTCCCGGTCACATCGGTCCGGAACGAAAATTTCGAGCTATCCACACGTTAGGCACACCACCGTGTAGCTGGCATGCTAAAACACGCTGCTGTGTGCTCAAAGTGTACGGTCGTCGTGTCCGTTCTCGAGATAATAGAGAAGAACTGTTCGATACGTGCCGAAAGTTTCAAAGTCCCAGCGGCGTGATGCTTCCCGGTCACATCGGTCCGGAACGAAAATTTCGAGCTATCCACACGTTAGGCACACCACCGTGTAGCTGGCATGCTAAAACACGCTGCTGTGTGCTCAAAGTGTACGGTCGTCGTGTCCGTTCTCGAGATAATAGAGAAGAACTGTTCGATACGTGCCGAAAGTTTCAAAGTCCCAGCGGCGTGATGCTTCCCGGTCACATCGGTCCGGAACGAAAATCTCGAGCTATCCACACGTTAGGTACACCACCGTTTAGCTGGCATGCTAAAACACGATGCTGTGTGCTCAAAGTGTACGGTCGTCGTGTCCGTTCTCGAGATAATAGAGAAGAACTGTTCGATACGTGCCGAAAGTTTCAAAGTCCCAGCGGCGTCTTGCTTCCCGGTCACATCGGTCCGGAACGAAAATTTCGAGCTATCCACACGTTAGGCACACCACCGTGTAGCTGGCATGCTAAAACACGCTGCTGTGTGCTCAAAGTGTACGGTCGTCGTGTCCGTTCTCGAGATAATAGAGAAGAACTGTTCGATACGTGCCGAAAGTTTCAAAGTCCCAGCGGCGTGTTGCTTCCCGGTCACATCGGTCCGGAACGAAAATTTCGAGCTATCCACACGTTAGGCACACCACCGTGTAGCTGGCATGCTAAAACACGCTGCTGTGTGCTCAAAGTGTACGGTCGTCGTGTCCGTTCTCGAGATAATAGAGAAGAACTGTTCGATACGTGCCGAAAGTTTCAAAGTCCCAGCGGCGTGATGCTTCCCGGTCACATCGGTCCGGAACGAAAATCTCGAGCTATCCACACGTTAGGCACACCACCGTGTAGCTGGCATGCTAAAACACGCTGCTGTGTGCTCAAAGTGTACGGTCGTCGTGTCCGTTCTCGAGATAATAGAGAAGAACTGTTCGATACGTGCCGAAAGTTTCAAAGTCCCAGCGGCGTGTTGCTTCCCGGTCACATCGGTCCGGAACGAAAATTTCGAGCTATCCACACGTTAGGCACACCACCGTGTAGCTGGCATGCTAAAACACGCTGCTGTGTGCTCAAAGTGTACGGTCGTCGTGTCCGTTCTCGAGATAATAGAGAAGAACTGTTCGATACGTGCCGAAAGTTTCAAAGTCCCAGCGGCGTGTTGCTTCCCGGTCACATCGGTCCGGAACGAAAATTTCGAGCTATCCACACGTTAGGCACACCACCGTGTAGCTGGCATGCTAAAACACGCTGCTGTGTGCTCAAAGTGTACGGTCGTCGTGTCCGTTCTCGAGATAATAGAGAAGAACTGTTCGATACGTGCCGAAAGTTTCAAAGTCCCAGCGGCGTGATGCTTCCCGGTCACATCGGTCCGGAACGAAAATTTCGAGCTATCCACACGTTAGGCACACCACCGTGTAGCTGGCATGCTAAAACACGCTGCTGTGTGCTCAAAGTGTACGGTCGTCGTGTCCGTTCTCGAGATAATAGAGAAGAACTGTTCGATACGTGCCGAAAGTTTCAAAGTCCCAGCGGCGTGTTGCTTCCCGGTCACATCGGTCCGGAACGAAAATTTCGAGCTATCCACACGTTAGGCACACCACCGTGTAGCTGGCATGCTAAAACACGCTGCTGTGTGCTCAAAGTGTACGGTCGTCGTGTCCGTTCTCGAGACAATAGAGAAGAACTGTTCGATACGTGCCGAAAGTTTCAAAGTCCCAGCGGCGTGATGCTTCCCGGTCACATCGGTCCGGAACGAAAATCTCGAGCTATCCACACGTTAGGCACACCACCGTGTAGCTGGCATGCTAAAACACGCTGCTGTGTGCTCAAAGTGTACGGTCGTCGTGTCCGTTCTCGAGATAATAGAGAAGAACTGTTCGATACGTGCCGAAAGTTTCAAAGTCCCAGCGGCGTGATGCTTCCCGGTCACATCGGTCCGGAACGAAAATTTCGAGCTATCCACACGTTAGGCACACCACCGTGTAGCTGGCATGCTAAAACACGCTGCTGTGTGCTCAAAGTGTACGGTCGTCGTGTCCGTTCTCGAGATAATAGAGAAGAACTGTTCGATACGTGCCGAAAGTTTCAAAGTCCCAGCGGCGTGATGCTTCCCGGTCACATCGGTCCGGAACGAAAATCTCGAGCTATCCACACGTTAGGTACACCACCGTTTAGCTGGCATGCTAAAACACGATGCTGTGTGCTCAAAGTGTACGGTCGTCGTGTCCGTTCTCGAGATAATAGAGAAGAACTGTTCGATACGTGCCGAAAGTTTCAAAGTCCCAGCGGCGTCTTGCTTCCCGGTCACATCGGTCCGGAACGAAAATTTCGAGCTATCCACACGTTAGGCACACCACCGTGTAGCTGGCATGCTAAAACACGCTGCTGTGTGCTCAAAGTGTACGGTCGTCGTGTCCGTTCTCGAGATAATAGAGAAGAACTGTTCGATACGTGCCGAAAGTTTCAAAGTCCCAGCGGCGTGTTGCTTCCCGGTCACATCGGTCCGGAACGAAAATTTCGAGCTATCCACACGTTAGGCACACCACCGTGTAGCTGGCATGCTAAAACACGCTGCTGTGTGCTCAAAGTGTACGGTCGTCGTGTCCGTTCTCGAGATAATAGAGAAGAACTGTTCGATACGTGCCGAAAGTTTCAAAGTCCCAGCGGCGTGATGCTTCCCGGTCACATCGGTCCGGAACGAAAATCTCGAGCTATCCACACGTTAGGCACACCACCGTGTAGCTGGCATGCTAAAACACGCTGCTGTGTGCTCAAAGTGTACGGTCTTCGTGTCCGTTCTCGAGATAATAGAGAAGAACTGTTCGATACGTGCCGAAAGTTTCAAAGTCCCAGCGGCGTGTTGCTTCCCGGTCACATCGGTCCGGAACGAAAATTTCGAGCTATCCACACGTTAGGCACACCACCGTGTAGCTGGCATGCTAAAACACGCTGCTGTGTGCTCAAAGTGTACGGTCGTCGTGTCCGTTCTCGAGATAATAGAGAAGAACTGTTCGATACGTGCCGAAAGTTTCAAAGTCCCAGCGGCGTGATGCCTCCCGGTCACATCGGTCCGGAACGAAAATTTCGAGCTATCCACACGTTAGGCACACCACCGTGTAGCTGGCATGCTAAAACACGCTGCTGTGTGCTCAAAGTGTACGGTCGTCGTGTCCGTTCTCGAGATAATAGAGAAGAACTGTTCGATACGTGCCGAAAGTTTCAAAGTCCCAGCGGCGTCTTGTTTCCCGGTCACATCGGTCCGGAACGAAAATTTCGAGCTATCCACACGTTAGGCACACCACCGTGTAGCTGGCATGCTAAAACACGCTGCTGTGTGCTCAAAGTGTACGGTCGTCGTGTCCGTTCTCGAGATAATAGAGAAGAACTGTTCGATACGTGCCGAAAGTTTCAAAGTCCCAGCGGCGTGATGCTTCCCGGTCACATCGGTCCGGAACGAAAATTTCGAGCTATCCACACGTTAGGCACACCACCGTGTAGCTGGCATGCTAAAACACGCTGCTGTGTGCTCAAAGTGTACGGTCGTCGTGTCCGTTCTCGAGATAATAGAGAAGAAATGTTCGATACGTGCCGAAAGTTTCAAAGTCCCAGCGGCGTGTTGCTTCCCGGTCACATCGGTCCGGAACGAAAATTTCGAGCTATCCACACGTTAGGCACACCACCGTGTAGCTGGCATGCTAAAACACGCTGCTGTGTGCTCAAAGTGTACGGTCGTCGTGTCCGTTCTCGAGATAATAGAGAAGAACTGTTCGATACGTGCCGAAAGTTTCAAAGTCCCAGCGGCGTGTTGCTTCCCGGTCACATCGGTCCGGAACGAAAATTTCGAGCTATCCACACGTTAGGCACACCACCGTGTAGCTGGCATGCTAAAACACGCTGCTGTGTGCTCAAAGTGTACGGTCGTCGTGTCCGTTCTCGAGATAATAGAGAAGAACTGTTCGATACGTGCCGAAAGTTTCAAAGTCCCAGCGGCGTGATGCTTCCCGGTCACATCGGTCCGGAACGAAAATTTCGAGCTATCCACACGTTAGGCACACCACCGTGTAGCTGGCATGCTAAAACACGCTGCTGTGTGCTCAAAGTGTACGGTCGTCGTGTCCGTTCTCGAGATAATAGAGAAGAACTGTTCGATACGTGCCGAAAGTTTCAAAGTCCCAGCGGCGTGATGCTTCCCGGTCACATCGGTCCGGAACGAAAATCTCGAGCTATCCACACGTTAGGCACACCACCGTGTAGCTGGCATGCTAAAACACGCTGCTGTGTGCTCAAAGTGTACGGTCGTCGTGTCCGTTCTCGAGATAATAGAGAAGAACTGTTCGATACGTGCCGAAAGTTTCAAAGTCCCAGCGGCGTGTTGCTTCCCGGTCACATCGGTCCGGAACGAAAATTTCGAGCTATCCACACGTTAGGCACACCACCGTGTAGCTGGCATGCTAAAACACGCTGCTGTGTGCTCAAAGTGTACGGTCGTCGTGTCCGTTCTCGAGATAATAGAGAAGAACTGTTCGATACGTGCCGAAAGTTTCAAAGTCCCAGCGGCGTGATGCTTCCCGGTCACATCGGTCCGGAACGAAAATCTCGAGCTATCCACACGTTAGGCACACCACCGTGTAGCTGGCATGCTAAAACACGCTGCTGTGTGCTCAAAGTGTACGGTCGTCGTGTCCGTTCTCGAGATAATAGAGAAGAACTGTTCGATACGTGCCGAAAGTTTCAAAGTCCCAGCGGCGTGTTGCTTCCCGGTCACATCGGTCCGGAACGAAAATTTCGAGCTATCCACACGTTAGGCACACCACCGTGTAGCTGGCATGCTAAAACACGCTGCTGTGTGCTCAAAGTGTACGGTCGTCGTGTCCGTTCTCGAGATAATAGAGAAGAACTGTTCGATACGTGCCGAAAGTTTCAAAGTCCCAGCGGCGTGATGCTTCCCGGTCACATCGGTCCGGAACGAAAATTTCGAGCTATCCACACGTTAGGCACACCACCGTGTAGCTGGCATGCTAAAACACGCTGCTGTGTGCTCAAAGTGTACGGTCGTCGTGTCCGTTCTCGAGATAATAGAGAAGAACTGTTCGATACGTGCCGAAAGTTTCAAAGTCCCAGCGGCGTGATGCTTCCCGGTCACATCGGTCCGGAACGAAAATTTCGAGCTATCCACACGTTAGGCACACCACCGTGTAGCTGGCATGCTAAAACACGCTGCTGTGTGCTCAAAGTGTACGGTCGTCGTGTCCGTTCTCGAGATAATAGAGAAGAACTGTTCGATACGTGCCGAAAGTTTCAAAGTCCCAGCGGCGTGATGCTTCCCGGTCACATCGGTCCGGAACGAAAATTTCGAGCTATCCACACGTTAGGCACACCACCGTGTAGCTGGCATGCTAAAACACGCTGCTGTGTGCTCAAAGTGTACGGTCGTCGTGTCCGTTCTCGAGATAATAGAGAAGAACTGTTCGATACGTGCCGAAAGTTTCAAAGTCCCAGCGGCGTGATGCTTCCCGGTCACATCGGTCCGGAACGAAAATCTCGAGCTATCCACACGTTAGGCACACCACCGTTTAGCTGGCATGCTAAAACACGATGCTGTGTGCTCAAAGTGTACGGTCGTCGTGTCCGTTCTCGAGATAATAGAGAAGAACTGTTCGATACGTGCCGAAAGTTTCAAAGTCCCAGCGGCGTCTTGCTTCCCGGTCACATCGGTCCGGAACGAAAATTTCGAGCTATCCACACGTTAGGCACACCACCGTGTAGCTGGCATGCTAAAACACGCTGCTGTGTGCTCAAAGTGTACGGTCGTCGTGTCCGTTCTCGAGATAATAGAGAAGAACTGTTCGATACGTGCCGAAAGTTTCAAAGTCCCAGCGGCGTGTTGCTTCCCGGTCACATCGGTCCGGAACGAAAATTTCGAGCTATCCACACGTTAGGCACACCACCGTGTAGCTGGCATGCTAAAACACGCTGCTGTGTGCTCAAAGTGTACGGTCGTCGTGTCCGTTCTCGAGATAATAGAGAAGAACTGTTCGATACGTGCCGAAAGTTTCAAAGTCCCAGCGGCGTGATGCTTCCCGGTCACATCGGTCCGGAACGAAAATTTCGAGCTATCCACACGTTAGGCACACCACCGTGTAGCTGGCATGCTAAAACACGCTGCTGTGTGCTCAAAGTGTACGGTCGTCGTGTCCGTTCTCGAGATAATAGAGAAGAACTGTTCGATACGTGCCGAAAGTTTCAAAGTCCCAGCGGCGTGATGCTTCCCGGTCACATCGGTCCGGAACGAAAATCTCGAGCTATCCACACGTTAGGCACACCACCGTTTAGCTGGCATGCTAAAACACGATGCTGTGTGCTCAAAGTGTACGGTCGTCGTGTCCGTTCTCGAGATAATAGAGAAGAACTGTTCGATACGTGCCGAAAGTTTCAAAGTCCCAGCGGCGTGTTGCTTCCCGGTCACATCGGTCCGGAACGAAAATTTCGAGCTATCCACACGTTAGGCACACCACCGTGTAGCTGGCATGCTAAAACACGCTGCTGTGTGCTCAAAGTGTACGGTCGTCGTGTCCGTTCTCGAGATAATAGAGAAGAACTGTTCGATACGTGCCGAAAGTTTCAAAGTCCCAGCGGCGTGTTGCTTCCCGGTCACATCGGTCCGGAACGAAAATTTCGAGCTATCCACACGTTAGGCACACCACCGTGTAGCTGGCATGCTAAAACACGCTGCTGTGTGCTCAAAGTGTACGGTCGTCGTGTCCGTTCTCGAGATAATAGAGAAGAACTGTTCGATACGTGCCGAAAGTTTCAAAGTCCCAGCGGCGTGATGCTTCCCGGTCACATCGGTCCGGAACGAAAATCTCGAGCTATCCACACGTTAGGCACACCACCGTGTAGCTGGCATGCTAAAACACGCTGCTGTGTGCTCAAAGTGTACGGTCGTCGTGTCCGTTCTCGAGATAATAGAGAAGAACTGTTCGATACGTGCCGAAAGTTTCAAAGTCCCAGCGGCGTGTTGCTTCCCGGTCACATCGGTCCGGAACGAAAATTTCGAGCTATCCACACGTTAGGCACACCACCGTGTAGCTGGCATGCTAAAACACGCTGCTGTGTGCTCAAAGTGTACGGTCGTCGTGTCCGTTCTCGAGATAATAGAGAAGAACTGTTCGATACGTGCCGAAAGTTTCAAAGTCCCAGCGGCGTGATGCTTCCCGGTCACATCGGTCCGGAACGAAAATTTCGAGCTATCCACACGTTAGGCACACCACCGTGTAGCTGGCATGCTAAAACACGCTGCTGTGTGCTCAAAGTGTACGGTCGTCGTGTCCGTTCTCGAGATAATAGAGAAGAACTGTTCGATACGTGCCGAAAGTTTCAAAGTCCCAGCGGCGTGATGCTTCCCGGTCACATCGGTCCGGAACGAAAATCTCGAGCTATCCACACGTTAGGTACACCACCGTTTAGCTGGCATGCTAAAACACGATGCTGTGTGCTCAAAGTGTACGGTCGTCGTGTCCGTTCTCGAGATAATAGAGAAGAACTGTTCGATACGTGCCGAAAGTTTCAAAGTCCCAGCGGCTGGGGGGGTGGTCTGGCAGTCGCCGCCGAGCCGTACCGCGTCCCCGACCATCCGCATTGGATGGGGGATGCGGGCGGCTTGGTGGCGGCTGTGTGGCAGGGCGGTGACGGGTCCCCTCCGTTCTCCTTACTGGAGAACGGGGCGGGATTCGTCGCCGTCCAGTGGGGGGGAGTCGCCGTGGTGGGGTGCTACGTTTCGCCCAACTGCGGCCTTGCTGCCTTCGAGCAGTACTTGGCCGGGGTGGGGGCGTGCCTCACAAGGATTGCGCCCCGGCCGGTGCTGGTCCTGGGGGACTTCAATGCCTGGTCTGTGGCATGGGGGTCCCCCAGGACCAATCGGAGGGGCGAGGCTCTGGGCGACTGGGCGGCGGGCTTCGACCTCCGGTTGATTAACCGGGGGTCGGAACTGACGTGCGTGCGGCGCGGGGGAGGGTCCATAGTGGATTTGACGTTTGGATCCCCCGGCGCCGCGCGTATGGTGTCCGGGTGGGACGTGGTGGTGGGGGAGGAGACATTATCGGACCACCGGTATATCCGCGTGGTCTTGACCTCCCCCGAGGCCGCCGCGGCCCCGCACCGACACCTCCGCCCGGGAGCGGGTAGCGCCCCACCACCACCACGCAGATGGGCGCTTCGGCGCCTTGACAAGGACGTCCTGGTGGCAGCCGCTCTGGCCGAAACCTGGCCTCGACGGGAGACCAGGCTGCCCGACCTGGAGGAGGCCGTGGCTCGGCTCGGGAGCGCCGTCGCGCGCATTTGCGACGCGGCGATGCCCCGGGCCGGGCCGCGGTCTCCTCGTCGGGCGGTGTACTGGTGGTCGGGCGAAATCGGGGAATTGCGGACAGCATGCGTCCGGGCCCGACGCCAGTACACCCGCGCACGTCGTCGGGCCGGACGGAACGGCGACGACGGCGCGCGGGCTAGGGCGGCGGAACTGTACGAGTCCTATCGCGCGGGAAAGAGGGCTCTGCAGGTCGCCATCAAACGGGCCAAGGCCCAGAGCTGGAAGGAGCTCCTCGAGACCCTCGAGCGGGATCCATGGGGGCGCCCATACCGGATAGTTCTGAATAAACTCCGGCCATGGGCCCCCCCGATCACCGAGGGTCTCGACCCCCAGCTCTTGAGGGACGTGGTCGACACGCTCTTCCCGATCGTGGGGGAGAGCGGGCCACGTCCCTCTGCGGACCCGACCACCTGGTCCGCGGAGCTGGGGGTCTCGGCTGGGGAGCTAGCCGCGGCCATCCGAAGACTCGGGGCGAAGGATACTGCCCCGGGTCCTTCGGGAGTGCCCGGCCGAGTCTTGGTCTTGGCCGCGGACGTCCTGGGTGACGGCCTCCGGGAGCTATTCGACCGCTGCCTGGAGGCCGGGCGATTCCCCTCCGCATGGAAGGTGGCCCGAATGGTCCTCCTCCGGAAAGAGGGTAGGCCCGCGGACTCTCCGTCCGCGTACCGGCCGATTTGCCTGCTCGACGATGTGGGCAAGCTCCTAGAAAGAGTCGTGGCGGCCCGCATCGTCGGGCACCTGTCGCGGGGTGGGCCCGGGCTGGCGGAGTGTCAGTTCGGGTTCCGGGAGGGCCGGTCGACGATCGACGCGATTCGACGCGTCCGGTCCCTCTCGGCCTCGGCGGTCTCCCGGGGTGGGGTGGCATTGGCGGTGTCCTTGGACATCGCCAATGCGTTTAACACCCTACCCTGGGCGGCGATTAGGCGGGGGCTTGAGGAACATCGAGTCCCCGCCTACCTTAGGGCAGTCGTCGAGGACTACCTCCGCGACAGGTGGATCGAGTATCCGGGCCGGTGCGGGACGGGGAGGAGAGCGGTGTACTCCGGGGTTCCGCAGGGGTCGGTGTTAGGACCCCTGCTGTGGAACCTCGGGTACGACACCGTCCTGCGGGCCGAAGACCTCCCCGACGGCGTCAGTCTGACATGTTATGCGGACGACACCTTGTTGTTGGCCGTCGGGGGGGACTGGAGGGGGGCTGTTCGGGCCGCCGAGGACGGTGTCCGGCGCGTCGTCTCCCGGATCAGGGGGATCGGTTTGGAGGTGGCTCTCCACAAAACCGAGGTACTCGGGATGTATAGACCCCGGGGAGAGCCGCCTCCCCCCCTGATCCGGGTGGGTGAGACAGACGTCGAGGTGAGGTCTCAGATGAAATATCTGGGACTTCACCTCGACAGCCACTGGCGCTTCGAGGGCCATTTCCGGGCCCTGGCC
The DNA here is from genome assembly GCF_051014685.1 of Ptiloglossa arizonensis. Classification (NCBI taxonomy): domain Eukaryota; kingdom Metazoa; phylum Arthropoda; class Insecta; order Hymenoptera; family Colletidae; genus Ptiloglossa; species Ptiloglossa arizonensis. The sequence goes on from NW_027479739.1 coordinate 28,840, forward strand.
CCGCGGTTGGAGGGGATAGTTGGCGCTTTGGGCCGTATCCTCCCCAACCTGCGGGGCCCGAGTGACCGGGTTCGCCGCCTCTACGCGGGAATGGTCCACTCGGTGGCCCTATACGGGGCCCCCGTTTGGGCGGGCGACCTGGCCGCCTCCCGGCGCAGCAAGGTATTGCTGCGCCGGGTTCAAAGGCGGCTTGCACTGCGGATCGCCCGGGGGTACCGGACCGTTTCGTATGAGGCGGCGAGCGTCCTGTCAGGGCTACCCCCGGCGGACTTGATCGCGGGCGCGCATGCGGCTTTCTACGAGGGCCGCATGCGCGCCCGCGAGGATGGGGTGGTCCTGGCGGGATGCGAGGTGGAGGCCCTGAGGCGCCAGGCCCGGGAGTCCATGCTGCAGCTTTGGCAGCAGCGGCTGGCCGAGCCGTTGTTCGGCCAGAGGACTGTCCGGGCTATCCGGCCGGTCCTGTTTGAGTGGCTGGGTAGGCGCTTCGGCTCACTCACCTACCGGTTGGTGCAGGTGCTGTCCGGGCACGGATGCTTCGGTCAGTACCTGTGCCGGATCGGTGTGGAAGAGGCGGCGCGCTGCTGGCACTGTCCAGCGGACGAGGACACGGCGCAACACACCCTCGAGGTGTGTCCGGCCTGGGGGGTGGAGCGCCGTGTCCTCACGGCCGTGATTGGGGCGGACCTATCGCTGCCGGGCGTGGTACAGGCCATGCTCGGCAGCGAGACGAAGTGGCGGGCCGTGGCCTCCTTCTGCGAGGAGGTAATCTCGCAGAAGGAGGCCGCGAGCCGCATTCGCGAGAGCGGGAGACCGCGAGCGAGGCCCCGTCCGAGGCCGGGGGCGGGTGGGCCTCCGGAAGGGCCGGGGAGGCCACCCTGAGAGCGGCGGGCGGGGGTGCGTAGCCCTTGAGGCTCGTGCCACCGCCCGTCGTCTGAGGGGTGGGTAGAGTAAGGGACGGCGACGCTCTCGAGGGCGGAGAGGCCAGAGCCGCCCTCGGGAGCGTACGAGCCGGGGTGCGGCCGCGCCGACGGCACGGTCCCAGGGCCGTGCCCCCGGCGCGGCTATGGGGGCCGTGGGCGGTCGCGAGTGTGGGACTCGCGGCCGCCCTCGGGCGGCCCCCGGGAGTGGGACGTCGGAGCAGTGTGGCCCTGCTCCGACGTCGGGCGCCAGAGCGCCGAGGAGAAAACAGGGAAGGGAGGGTGAAGTACCCCCTCCCTTCCCTGGAACGGGAGGACACGGGCGCGAGAGCCCTGCACGGGGGAGCACCTGATGTTATGATGTCTTCGGTCCCAGGTGCTCCCCCTGCATAGTGCGAGGATGGCCACCGTGGTGGGTTTTAGTGGGTAGGTCCCGCGCCCGATGGGTTTCCTTCCGGGCGCGGGGAATCCCACACTCCCCCCGCCCCTCCCCAGGCGGCGGGGGGGTCTTTCGAAGATTTCCCCCACGTTAAAAAAAAAAAAAAAAAAAAAAAAAAAAAAAGTCCCAGCGGCGTCTTGCTTCCCGGTCACATCGGTCCGGAACGAAAATTTCGAGCTATCCACACGTTAGGCACACCACCGTGTAGCTGGCATGCTAAAACACGCTGCTGTGTGCTCAAAGTGTACGGTCGTCGTGTCCGTTCTCGAGATAATAGAGAAGAACTGTTCGATACGTGCCGAAAGTTTCAAAGTCCCAGCGGCGTGTTGCTTCCCGGTCACATCGGTCCGGAACGAAAATTTCGAGCTATCCACACGTTAGGCACACCACCGTGTAGCTGGCATGCTAAAACACGCTGCTGTGTGCTCAAAGTGTACGGTCGTCGTGTCCGTTCTCGAGATAATAGAGAAGAACTGTTCGATACGTGCCGAAAGTTTCAAAGTCCCAGCGGCGTGTTGCTTCCCGGTCACATCGGTCCGGAACGAAAATTTCGAGCTATCCACACGTTAGGCACACCACCGTGTAGCTGGCATGCTAAAACACGCTGCTGTGTGCTCAAAGTGTACGGTCGTCGTGTCCGTTCTCGAGATAATAGAGAAGAACTGTTCGATACGTGCCGAAAGTTTCAAAGTCCCAGCGGCGTGATGCTTCCCGGTCACATCGGTCCGGAACGAAAATTTCGAGCTATCCACACGTTAGGCACACCACCGTGTAGCTGGCATGCTAAAACACGCTGCTGTGTGCTCAAAGTGTACGGTCGTCGTGTCCGTTCTCGAGATAATAGAGAAGAACTGTTCGATACGTGCCGAAAGTTTCAAAGTCCCAGCGGCGTGATGCTTCCCGGTCACATCGGTCCGGAACGAAAATTTCGAGCTATCCACACGTTAGGCACACCACCGTGTAGCTGGCATGCTAAAACACGCTGCTGTGTGCTCAAAGTGTACGGTCGTCGTGTCCGTTCTCGAGATAATAGAGAAGAACTGTTCGATACGTGCCGAAAGTTTCAAAGTCCCAGCGGCGTGTTGCTTCCCGGTCACATCGGTCCGGAACGAAAATTTCGAGCTATCCACACGTTAGGCACACCACCGTGTAGCTGGCATGCTAAAACACGCTGCTGTGTGCTCAAAGTGTACGGTCGTCGTGTCCGTTCTCGAGATAATAGAGAAGAACTGTTCGATACGTGCCGAAAGTTTCAAAGTCCCAGCGGCGTGATGCTTCCCGGTCACATCGGTCCGGAACGAAAATCTCGAGCTATCCACACGTTAGGCACACCACCGTGTAGCTGGCATGCTAAAACACGCTGCTGTGTGCTCAAAGTGTACGGTCGTCGTGTCCGTTCTCGAGATAATAGAGAAGAACTGTTCGATACGTGCCGAAAGTTTCAAAGTCCCAGCGGCGGAGGTCGTGCGCCGGCAGCCGACGGAGACGGACGTGTGCGGCGTGTCGGGACGGCCGGACGTTGTGTTGACGTTGTGTTGTGTTGTTCGCATTGAAAAGGTAGGACCCGTACACGCGAACCGCACGCACGTGGGTACGAGGGTTTTGATTCGTTGAACAATCGAGAGATCATCGGTGAACGGTGCTGTGACACGTTAACTACGGGTGCACGCGGGTGTGTCTATAAATAGCTTCGTGTGATTCGGAGTGTCGCGTTTGATCCACGTGCTCTTTCGGAGCAGGTCACGGAGAAAAGATTGTCAACAAGAAACACGGACCGCGGGGCACGAGCGAACGGCGGAAAACAAGGACAGGAGAAGGACGGTGTGGTGCGTATCGGGACGTTGTGTTGTTCGCATTAAAAAGGTAAGACCCGTACACGCGAATCGCACGCACGTGCGTACGAGGGTTCGATTCGGTTCGTTGAACAATCGAGAGTTCATCGGTGAACGGTGCTGCGACACGTTAACTACGGGTGCACGCGGGTGTGTCTATAAATAGCTTCGTGTGATTCGGAGTGTCGCGTTCGATCCACGTGCTCTTTCGGAGCAGGTCACGGAGAAAAGATTGTCAACAAGAAACACGGACCGCGGGGCACGGGCGAACGAACGGCGGAAAACAAGGACAGAGAACAGTCACCTGCTATCGGATTCGGAACGATCGTTTCGCGAACGAATCGCGTCGATGTTGACAACAGCATCGTATACGCGCGTGTTTCCCTTCCGTCCTCGTGACATAAACACATCGTAAACACGCGCGACGCGCGACGCGCTCGCGTATTCATTACGTATTCATTACGAAATTCCGACGAGTCCTTGTCTCGTATACTCGTCCCGGTCGTGTAAACAAAAAGCGGGACGGAACACGCTGGGCGGAAGTGCCCCGCGGATTATCGGATTATCGGATTATCGGATTATCGGATTATCGGATTATCGCGATACGCGGTACTTTCGACAAATTGGCGCGTTCCATTCGATCGCGGTAGCGGGAATCGATATATCGCGAGATTCTCGCCGACGTCACCGAGTAAAAAGGAACGAATACCCGAAGTGTGATCCTTGCTCGGAACGAGAATACGAAATCCTGTTAACTCGATCCGTTAATGTAACGGGCACGAAGACTGGCCGGCGACTACTCGGTGACGCGTCTGCGCGTATCATATGCGCGTATCAACGGAACGAAATCGCGCGTAAATAAAACTTGTTGTTCCGGGACGGGCGCAACAGCGGAAGAAGAGGAATCGAACACGCGGAGAAGCTTGCCGTGGTTCGTAACGGCGGACGAAGGGAAGGGGACGAGAGGCGAACGATGCTGTCCGGTCGTCGCGGTTAATTCGCACGTGTCGCGATGTCGGGCGGCACGGCGGGCGTCCGTGGCACCGGCGCCGAGTGCAGGAAGTTCGCGCCGAACATATTCAACAAGAGCAAGTGCAGCAGCTGCTTCAAGCAGAAGGAGGAGCACAGCGCGGAGGCTCTGGAATGTAACAGGGCCACAAGGAAGATTTCAAAATGCGGATACCTGTTCGTCGCCCCCGGCTGGGACTTCTCGAATCCCCTGAATCGGACCAAGAGGTGGCAGAGAAGATGGTTCGATCTGTACGACGACGGGGAGCTAACGTACTCGGTGGACGAACACACAAGGGTTAGAAGGAAGATAATGTGTTCGGGGATTGGAGGTGTTTGTAGAAGAGAAGAAGAGAAGAAGGGAATCGTAGGTGGATTTTGTTCGATGTGAGACTAAGTTTCGAGGGGATCCCTCAGGGGCTGTAGCTTTTTGCTACAGTACGGGACTGGCAAACCCGAGGTGCCCGATGCCAAACCACACCGTAAGACTCCTGTTGGTCGTCGCAACGACCCACTCCCAATTCCTCTTTTGGCTTTGACAGTGGTACGTGACGGCAGGAGGGACGGGGGCCTTGGCTTTACCGCCCGGGCCGCGAGGATGGTAACTCTATAAATTGCCCTCCAATCCTAAGCTGCGGTGCGCGGTGATGGGATGCGTGGTTGGGGGGGAGGCCCCAATCCCAAGCGGCCAACTCCGGGGTACCTGCCGACCCCCCGGAGTATTTAGGCCTGCCCGGGTATGGCGGCTCTGCCCGGGTCGACTTACGTTCCGACCTACTCGTGGGATCCAAAATGGATAAAACAAACTCAAAAAAAAAAAAAGGGGGAGGGGGGACGGTGCGCGTGGCGCGAGGGGTGGCGACGGAGGGGGCACTCGTGCCCCACCCGGCGCCGTTCGAGGAGGGGGACGAGACGGCGTCGGTCTCGTCCCTGGCGTCCGCGACCAGCGCCGCGGGCGTAAAGAGGCGCAGGACGGTGGAGGGGCGGAGGACGGAGGAAGATCCGTCCACGTCCGCTGCTCCACCGTTGCTCACGGTGACCGACGGGGAGGAGGACCTCAGGGACGAGGATACGGCCCATGTATCGGCCCGTATTGCCTCGTCCCTGAGGTCTATTGAGAAGGTGGCCACCACCTCGCGGGGGCTGACTACAGCCTCCGCGAGGTCGGTTGGCCAGGCCGCGACGGAGGCGCGGAGGGCTCTCCAGGAGCTGGGACGCCGTGTACCAGCTGCCTTGGAGTGCACGAACGCCCAGCTAAGGCAGCGTGTGGAGAAGCTGCAGGACGAGCTGGACTGCTTGCGGAGGGAATCGGACGCCCTTAGGAGGCGCCCTCATCCGGGGCCGACGGGCGTATGCACGTGTGGGGGAGGGAAAGCGGGAGCTCCCCCCACGCCAGCGGCGTCCACGAGGAGCATCGAGCTCCTCATGGACGCCAAGATGGCGGCCATGATGGCCGTCATCCGGGGGGAAATACGGGCGGCGCTTCGCCCCAAGGACGGAGCGCCGGCGGGACGGAGGACCGGGCCCGGGAAACAACCGAGGGGCGGGGGACCGCAGGGGGGGACCATCGCGGTTCCGGGCCCTGCGGCAGAGACGAAGGGCAAGGGTGCCGTGGTGGGGGAGACGGCGGGGGCACAAATGCCTCCGCCGCCGCCCCCATCCGGTCCCTTGTGGACCGAGGTCCTTGGCCGAAGGGCGGGAAGGACGGCGAGGAGGGCGGCCCGGGTGCCGCCGCCTCCCCCGCCGGTTGCCCCGAAGAGGGACGGAAAGGCGGGGAGGGCGAAGCCCCGTCTGGGACGCCCCCCTTCAACGGCAGCAGTCATGCTGACCGTCCCGGAGGGGGGGGGCGTCTCCTACGGGGAGGTGATGGCGGCGGCCAAGGAAAAGATATCCTTGGCCGCACTCGCCATCGAGTCGGTCCGCCCGAGATGGGCGGTGACGGGGGCGCTCATGCTGCGCGTGAGCGGCCCCGACAACGCAGCCAGGGCGGACCGACTGGCCGAAAAGCTGGGCGAGGCCTTGGCACCCCGGGGTGTCAGGGTCGCCCGGCCCACAAAGAGCGCGGAGCTGCGCGTTTGTGGGCTGGACGACTCGGTCACCCGGGAGGAGGTGGCCAGGGCGCTGGCCCAGGCCGGTGGCTGCTCTGAGGGGGACATCCGGACCGGGGAGGTCCGGCGGTCCTCCTCCGGCCTGGGAGCGGTGTGGGCACGGTGCCCTCTTCCGGCTGCCCGGAAGTTAGAAGCAGTCGGGAGGATCGTGGTGGGGTGGGTGTCGGCGAGGATCGAGGTCCTCGCCCAACGCCCACTCCAGTGCTACCGCTGCCTGGAGACGGGCCATGTCAGGCAGCGGTGCACCTCCGCGGTGGACCGCAGCGGTGCTTGTTACCGCTGCGGTGCCGAAGGCCACCGCGCGAGCCACTGCGCGGCGGCCCCCAAGTGCCCGCTGTGTGCGGACATGGGGAGACCCGCCGCGCACCGAATGGGGGGGAAGCAATGTACCCCCCCATCCCGACGAGGGCAGAGGAGGGGGGCGCCGGGGCCGCTCCCGGCGCCGGTGAGAGCGGCCCCAGCTGCGAGCGCCGCGGCGCCCGCGGACCTGGCCGCGACCGACGCGACGGCCGCAAGGAAGAGGTCGGAGGCGGCGACGGCGTTGGTGTCTGCGATGGAGGTGGACATCGGCCCCGCCGCCGTCCTCACGGAGGTGCCACCAGGAGGCGGTGAGGAGGCCATCAAATAATGGCTCCCCGCCTCCTCCTGCAGGCCAACCTCAACCACTGCCGTGCAGCGCAGGACCTGATGTGTCAGACGCTGGCGGAGTGGGGGGGTGGTCTGGCAGTCGCCGCCGAGCCGTACCGCGTCCCCGACCATCCGCATTGGATGGGGGATGCGGGCGGCTTGGTGGCGGCTGTGTGGCAGGGCGGTGACGGGTCCCCTCCGTTCTCCTTACTGGAGAACGGGGCGGGATTCGTCGCCGTCCAGTGGGGGGGAGTCGCCGTGGTGGGGTGCTACGTTTCGCCCAACTGCGGCCTTGCTGCCTTCGAGCAGTACTTGGCCGGGGTGGGGGCGTGCCTCACAAGGATTGCGCCCCGGCCGGTGCTGGTCCTGGGGGACTTCAATGCCTGGTCTGTGGCATGGGGGTCCCCCAGGACCAATCGGAGGGGCGAGGCTCTGGGCGACTGGGCGGCGGGCTTCGACCTCCGGTTGATTAACCGGGGGTCGGAACTGACGTGCGTGCGGCGCGGGGGAGGGTCCATAGTGGATTTGACGTTTGGATCCCCCGGCGCCGCGCGTATGGTGTCCGGGTGGGACGTGGTGGTGGGGGAGGAGACATTATCGGACCACCGGTATATCCGCGTGGTCTTGACCTCCCCCGAGGCCGCCGCGGCCCCGCACCGACACCTCCGCCCGGGAGCGGGTAGCGCCCCACCACCACCACGCAGATGGGCGCTTCGGCGCCTTGACAAGGACGTCCTGGTGGCAGCCGCTCTGGCCGAAACCTGGCCTCGACGGGAGACCAGGCTGCCCGACCTGGAGGAGGCCGTGGCTCGGCTCGGGAGCGCCGTCGCGCGCATTTGCGACGCGGCGATGCCCCGGGCCGGGCCGCGGTCTCCTCGTCGGGCGGTGTACTGGTGGTCGGGCGAAATCGGGGAATTGCGGACAGCATGCGTCCGGGCCCGACGCCAGTACACCCGCGCACGTCGTCGGGCCGGACGGAACGGCGACGACGGCGCGCGGGCTAGGGCGGCGGAACTGTACGAGTCCTATCGCGCGGGAAAGAGGGCTCTGCAGGTCGCCATCAAACGGGCCAAGGCCCAGAGCTGGAAGGAGCTCCTCGAGACCCTCGAGCGGGATCCATGGGGGCGCCCATACCGGATAGTTCTGAATAAACTCCGGCCATGGGCCCCCCCGATCACCGAGGGTCTCGACCCCCAGCTCTTGAGGGACGTGGTCGACACGCTCTTCCCGATCGTGGGGGAGAGCGGGCCACGTCCCTCTGCGGACCCGACCACCTGGTCCGCGGAGCTGGGGGTCTCGGCTGGGGAGCTAGCCGCGGCCATCCGAAGACTCGGGGCGAAGGATACTGCCCCGGGTCCTTCGGGAGTGCCCGGCCGAGTCTTGGTCTTGGCCGCGGACGTCCTGGGTGACGGCCTCCGGGAGCTATTCGACCGCTGCCTGGAGGCCGGGCGATTCCCCTCCGCATGGAAGGTGGCCCGAATGGTCCTCCTCCGGAAAGAGGGTAGGCCCGCGGACTCTCCGTCCGCGTACCGGCCGATTTGCCTGCTCGACGATGTGGGCAAGCTCCTAGAAAGAGTCGTGGCGGCCCGCATCGTCGGGCACCTGTCGCGGGGTGGGCCCGGGCTGGCGGAGTGTCAGTTCGGGTTCCGGGAGGGCCGGTCGACGATCGACGCGATTCGACGCGTCCGGTCCCTCTCGGCCTCGGCGGTCTCCCGGGGTGGGGTGGCATTGGCGGTGTCCTTGGACATCGCCAATGCGTTTAACACCCTACCCTGGGCGGCGATTAGGCGGGGGCTTGAGGAACATCGAGTCCCCGCCTACCTTAGGGCAGTCGTCGAGGACTACCTCCGCGACAGGTGGATCGAGTATCCGGGCCGGTGCGGGACGGAGAGGAGAGCGGTGTACTCCGGGGTTCCGCAGGGGTCGGTGTTAGGACCCCTGCTGTGGAACCTCGGGTACGACACCGTCCTGCGGGCCGAAGACCTCCCCGACGGCGTCAGTCTGACATGTTATGCGGACGACACCTTGTTGTTGGCCGTCGGGGGGGACTGGAGGGGGGCTGTTCGGGCCGCCGAGGACGGTGTCCGGCGCGTCGTCTCCCGGATCAGGGGGATCGGTTTGGAGGTGGCTCTCCACAAAACCGAGGTACTCGGGATGTATAGACCCCGGGGAGAGCCGCCTCCCCCCCTGATCCGGGTGGGTGAGACAGACGTCGAGGTGAGGTCTCAGATGAAATATCTGGGACTTCACCTCGACAGCCACTGGCGCTTCGAGGGCCATTTCCGGGCCCTGGCCCCGCGGTTGGAGGGGATAGTTGGCGCTTTGGGCCGTATCCTCCCCAACCTGCGGGGCCCGAGTGACCGGGTTCGCCGCCTCTACGCGGGAATGGTCCACTCGGTGGCCCTATACGGGGCCCCCGTTTGGGCGGGCGACCTGGCCGCCTCCCGGCGCAGCAAGGTATTGCTGCGCCGGGTTCAAAGGCGGCTTGCACTGCGGATCGCCCGGGGGTACCGGACCGTTTCGTATGAGGCGGCGAGCGTCCTGTCAGGGCTACCCCCGGCGGACTTGATCGCGGGCGCGCATGCGGCTTTCTACGAGGGCCGCATGCGCGCCCGCGAGGATGGGGTGGTCCTGGCGGGATGCGAGGTGGAGGCCCTGAGGCGCCAGGCCCGGGAGTCCATGCTGCAGCTTTGGCAGCAGCGGCTGGCCGAGCCGTTGTTCGGCCAGAGGACTGTCCGGGCTATCCGGCCGGTCCTGTTTGAGTGGCTGGGTAGGCGCTTCGGCTCACTCACCTACCGGTTGGTGCAGGTGCTGTCCGGGCACGGATGCTTCGGTCAGTACCTGTGCCGGATCGGTGTGGAAGAGGCGGCGCGCTGCTGGCACTGTCCAGCGGACGAGGACACGGCGCAACACACCCTCGAGGTGTGTCCGGCCTGGGGGGTGGAGCGCCGTGTCCTCACGGCCGTGATTGGGGCGGACCTATCGCTGCCGGGCGTGGTACAGGCCATGCTCGGCAGCGAGACGAAGTGGCGGGCCGTGGCCTCCTTCTGCGAGGAGGTAATCTCGCAGAAGGAGGCCGCGAGCCGCATTCGCGAGAGCGGGAGACCGCGAGCGAGGCCCCGTCCGAGGCCGGGGGCGGGTGGGCCTCCGGAAGGGCCGGGGAGGCCACCCTGAGAGCGGCGGGCGGGGGTGCGTAGCCCTTGAGGCTCGTGCCACCGCCCGTCGTCTGAGGGGTGGGTAGAGTAAGGGACGGCGACGCTCTCGAGGGCGGAGAGGCCAGAGCCGCCCTCGGGAGCGTACGAGCCGGGGTGCGGCCGCGCCGACGGCACGGTCCCAGGGCCGTGCCCCCGGCGCGGCTATGGGGGCCGTGGGCGGTCGCGAGTGTGGGACTCGCGGCCGCCCTCGGGCGGCCCCCGGGAGTGGGACGTCGGAGCAGTGTGGCCCTGCTCCGACGTCGGGCGCCAGAGCGCCGAGGAGAAAACAGGGAAGGGAGGGTGAAGTACCCCCTCCCTTCCCTGGAACGGGAGGACACGGGCGCGAGAGCCCTGCACGGGGGAGCACCTGATGTTATGATGTCTTCGGTCCCAGGTGCTCCCCCTGCATAGTGCGAGGATGGCCACCGTGGTGGGTTTTAGTGGGTAGGTCCCGCGCCCGATGGGTTTCCTTCCGGGCGCGGGGAATCCCACACTCCCCCCGCCCCTCCCCAGGCGGCGGGGGGGTCTTTCGAAGATTTCCCCCACGTTAAAAAAAAAAAAAAAAAAAAAAAAAGTCCCAGCGGCGTGTTGCTTCCCGGTCACATCGGTCCGGAACGAAAATTTCGAGCTATCCACACGTTAGGCACACCACCGTGTAGCTGGCATGCTAAAACACGCTGCTGTGTGCTCAAAGTGTACGGTCGTCGTGTCCGTTCTCGAGATAATAGAGAAGAACTGTTCGATACGTGCCGAAAGTTTCAAAGTCCCAGCGGCGTGATGCTTCCCGGTCACATCGGTCCGGAACGAAAATTTCGAGCTATCCACACGTTAGGCACACCACCGTGTAGCTGGCATGCTAAAACACGCTGCTGTGTGCTCAAAGTGTACGGTCGTCGTGTCCGTTCTCGAGATAATAGAGAAGGACTGTTCGATACGTGCCGAAAGTTTCAAAGTCCCAGCGGCGTGATGCTTCCCGGTCACATCGGTCCGGAACGAAAATCTCGAGCTATCCACACGTTAGGCACACCACCGTTTAGCTGGCATGCTAAAACACGATGCTGTGTGCTCAAAGTGTACGGTCGTCGTGTCCGTTCTCGAGATAATAGAGAAGAACTGTTCGATACGTGCCGAAAGTTTCAAAGCCCCCGCGGCGTGTTGCTTCCCGGTCACATCGGTCCGGAACGAAAATTTCGAGCTATCCACACGTTAGGCACACCACCGTGTAGCTGGCATGCTAAAACACGCTGCTGTGTGCTCAAAGTGTACGGTCGTCGTGTCCGTTCTCGAGATAATAGAGAAGAACTGTTCGATACGTGCCGAAAGTTTCAAAGTCCCAGCGGCGTGATGCTTCCCGGTCACATCGGTCCGGAACGAAAATTTCGAGCTATCCACACGTTAGGCACACCACCGTGTAGCTGGCATGCTAAAACACGCTGCTGTGTGCTCAAAGTGTACGGTCGTCGTGTCCGTTCTCGAGATAATAGAGAAGAACTGTTCGATACGTGCCGAAAGTTTCAAAGTCCCAGCGGCGTGATGCTTCCCGGTCACATCGGTCCGGAACGAAAATCTCGAGCTATCCACACGTTAGGTACACCACCGTTTAGCTGGCATGCTAAAACACGATGCTGTGTGCTCAAAGTGTACGGTCGTCGTGTCCGTTCTCGAGATAATAGAGAAGAACTGTTCGATACGTGCCGAAAGTTTCAAAGTCCCAGCGGCGTCTTGCTTCCCGGTCACATCGGTCCGGAACGAAAATTTCGAGCTATCCACACGTTAGGCACACCACCGTGTAGCTGGCATGCTAAAACACGCTGCTGTGTGCTCAAAGTGTACGGCCGTCGTGTCCGTTCTCGAGATAATAGAGAAGAACTGTTCGATACGTGCCGAAAGTTTCAAAGTCCCAGCGGCGTGTTGCTTCCCGGTCACATCGGTCCGGAACGAAAATTTCGAGCTATCCACACGTTAGGCTCACCACCGTGTAGCTGGCATGCTAAAACACGCTGCTGTGTGCTCAAAGTGTACGGTCGTCGTGTCCGTTCTCGAGATAATAGAGAAGAACTGTTCGATACGTGCCGAAAGTTTCAAAGTCCCAGCGGCGTGATGCTTCCCGGTCACATCGGTCCGGAACGAAAATCTCGAGCTATCCACACGTTAGGCACACCACCGTGTAGCTGGCATGCTAAAACACGCTGCTGTGTGCTCAAAGTGTACGGTCGTCGTGTCCGTTCTCGAGATAATAGAGAAGAACTGTTCGATACGTGCCGAAAGTTTCAAAGTCCCAGCGGCGTGTTGCTTCCCGGTCACATCGGTCCGGAACGAAAATTTCGAGCTATCCACACGTTAGGCACACCACCGTGTAGCTGGCATGCTAAAACACGCTGCTGTGTGCTCAAAGTGTACGGTCGTCGTGTCCGTTCTCGAGATAATAGAGAAGAACTGTTCGATACGTGCCGAAAGTTTCAAAGTCCCAGCGGCGTAGGAGGTGGCCAGGGCGCTGGCCCAGGCCGGTGGCTGCTCTGAGGGGGACATCCGGACCGGGGAGGTCCGGCGGTCCTCCTCCGGCCTGGGAGCGGTGTGGGCACGGTGCCCTCTTCCGGCTGCCCGGAAGTTAGAAGCAGTCGGGAGGATCGTGGTGGGGTGGGTGTCGGCGAGGATCGAGGTCCTCGCCCAACGCCCACTCCAGTGCTACCGCTGCCTGGAGACGGGCCATGTCAGGCAGCGGTGCACCTCCGCGGTGGACCGCAGCGGTGCTTGTTACCGCTGCGGTGCCGAAGGCCACCGCGCGAGCCACTGCGCGGCGGCCCCCAAGTGCCCGCTGTGTGCGGACATGGGGAGACCCGCCGCGCACCGAATGGGGGGGAAGCAGTGTACCCCCCCATCCCGACGAGGGCAGAGGAGGGGGGCGCCGGGGCCGCTCCCGGCGCCGGTGAGAGCGGCCCCAGCTGCGAGCGCCGCGGCGCCCGCGGACCTGGCCGCGACCGACGCGACGGCCGCAAGGAAGAGGTCGGAGGCGGCGACGGCGTTGGTGTCCGCGATGGAGGTGGACATCGGCCCCGCCGCCGTCCTCACGGAGGTGCCACCAGGAGGCGGTGAGGAGGCCATCAAATAATGGCTCCCCGCCTCCTCCTGCAGGCCAACCTCAACCACTGCCGTGCAGCGCAGGACCTGATGTGTCAGACGCTGGCGGAGTGGGGGGGTGGTCTGGCAGTCGCCGCCGAGCCGTACCGCTTCCCCGACCATCCGCATTGGATGGGGGATGCGGGCGGCTTGGTGGCGGCTGTGTGGCAGGGCGGTGACGGGTCCCCTCCGTTCTCCTTACTGGAGAACGGGGCGGGATTCGTCGCCGTCCAGTGGGGGGGAGTCGCCGTGGTGGGGTGCTACGTTTCGCCCAACTGCGGCCTTGCTGCCTTCGAGCAGTACCTGGCCGGGGTGGGGGCGTGCCTCACAAGGATTGCGCCCCGGCCGGTGCTGGTCCTGGGGGACTTCAATGCCTGGTCTGTGGCATGGGGGTCCCCCAGGACCAATCGGAGGGGCGAGGCTCTGGGCGACTGGGCGGCGGGCTTCGACCTCCGGTTGATTAACCGGGGGTCGGAGCTGACGTGCGTGCGGCGCGGGGGAGGGTCCATAGTGGATTTGACGTTTGGATCCCCCGGCGCCGCGCGTATGGTGTCCGGGTGGGACGTGGTGGTGGGGGAGGAGACATTATCGGACCACCGGTATATCCGCGTGGTCTTGACCTCCCCCGAGGCCGCCGCGGCCCCGCACCGACGCCTCCGCCCGGGAGCGGGTAGCGCCCCACCACCACCACGCAGATGGGCGCTTCGGCGCCTTGACAAGGACGTCCTGGTGGCAGCCGCTCTGGCCGAAACCTGGCCTCGACGGGAGACCAGGCTGCCCGACCTGGAGGGGGCCGTGGCTCGGCTCGGGAGCGCCATCGCGCGCATTTGCGACGCGGCGATGCCCCGGGCCGGGCCGCGGTCTCCTCGTCGGGCGGTGTACTGGTGGTCGGGCGAAATCGGGGAATTGCGGAAAGCATGCGTCCGGGCCCGACGCCAGTACACCCGCGCGCGTCGTCGGGCCGGACGGAACGGCGACGACGGCGCGCGGGCTAGGGCGGCGGAACTGTACGAGTCCTATCGCGCGGGAAAGAGGGCTCTGCAGGTCGCCATCAAACGGGCCAAGGCCCAGAGCTGGAAGGAGCTCCTCGAGACCCTCGAGCGGGATCCATGGGGGCGCCCATACCGGATAGTTCTGAATAAACTCCGGCCATGGGCGCCCCCGATCACCGAGGGTCTCGACCCCCAGCTCTTGAGGGACGTGGTCGACACGCTCTTCCCGATCGTGGGGGAGAGCGGGCCACGTCCCTCTGCGGACCCGACCACCTGGTCCGCGGAGCTGGGGGTCTCGGCTGGGGAGCTAGCCGCGGCCATCCGAAGACTCGGGGCGAAGGATACTGCCCCGGGTCCTTCGGGAGTGCCCGGCCGAGTCTTGGTCTTGGCCGCGGACGTCCTGGGTGACGGCCTCCGGGAGCTATTCGACCGCTGCCTGGAGGCCGGGCGATTCCCCTCCGCATGGAAGGTGGCCCGAATGGTCCTCCTCCGGAAAGAGGGTAGGCCCGCGGACTCTCCGTCCGCGTACCGGCCGATTTGCCTGCTCGACGATGTGGGCAAGCTCCTGGAAAGAGTCGTGGCGGCCCGCATCGTCGGGCACCTGTCGCGGGGTGGGCCCGGGCTGGCGGAGTGCCAGTTCGGGTTCCGGGAGGGCCGGTCGACGATCGACGCGATTCGACGCGTCCGGTCCCTCTCGGCCTCGGCGGTCTCCCGGGGTGGGGTGGCATTGGCGGTGTCCTTGGACATCGCCAATGCGTTTAACACCCTACCCTGGGAGGCGATTAGGCGGGGGCTTGAGGAACATCGAGTCCCCGCCTACCTTAGGGCAGTCGTCGAGGACTACCTCCGCGACAGGTGGATCGAGTATCCGGGCCGGTGCGGGACGGAGAGGAGAGCGGTGTACTCCGGGGTTCCGCAGGGGTCGGTGTTAGGACCCCTGCTGTGGAACCTCGGGTACGACACCGTCCTGCGGGCCGAAGACCTCCCCGACGGCGTCAGTCTGACGTGCTACGCGGACGACACCTTGTTGTTGGCCGTCGGGGGGGACTGGAGGGGGGCTGTTCGGGCCGCCGAGGACGGTGCCCGGCGCGTCGTCTCCCGGATCAGGGGGATCGGTTTGGAGGTGGCTCTCCACAAAACCGAGGTACTCGGGATGTATAGACCCCGGGGAGAGCCGCCTCCCCCCCTGATCCGGGTGG
The DNA here is from genome assembly GCF_051014685.1 of Ptiloglossa arizonensis. NCBI lineage: Eukaryota > Metazoa > Arthropoda > Insecta > Hymenoptera > Colletidae > Ptiloglossa > Ptiloglossa arizonensis. The sequence continues at coordinate 44,273 of NW_027479739.1, forward strand.
GTGAGACAGACGTCGAGGTGAGGTCTCAGATGAAATATCTGGGACTTCGCCTCGACAGCCACTGGCGCTTCGAGGGTCATTTCCGGGCCCTGGCCCCGCGGTTGGAGGGGATAGTTGGCGCTTTGGGCCGTATCCTCCCCAACCTGCGGGGCCCGAGTGACCGGGTTCGCCGCCTCTACGCGGGAATGGTCCACTCGGTGGCCCTATACGGGGCCCCCGTTTGGGCGGGCGACCTGGCCGCCTCCCGGCGCAGCAAGGTATTGCTGCGCCGGGTTCAAAGGCGGCTTGCATTGCGGATCGCCCGGGGGTACCGGACCGTTTCGTATGAGGCGGCGAGCGTCCTGTCAGGGCTACCCCCGGCGGACTTGATCGCGGGCGCGCATGCGGCTTTCTACGAGGGCCGCATGCGCGCCCGCGAGGATGGGGTGGTCCTGGCGGGATGCGAGGTGGAGGCCCTCAGGCGCCAGGCCCGGGAGTCCATGCTGCAGCTTTGGCAGCAGCGGCTGGCCGAGCCGTTGTTCGGCCAGAGGACTGTCCGGGCTATCCGGCCGGTCCTGTTTGAGTGGCTGGGTAGGCGCTTCGGCTCACTCACCTACCGGTTGGTGCAGGTGCTGTCCGGGCACGGATGCTTCGGACAGTACCTGTGCCGGATCGGTGTGGAGGAGGCGGCGCGCTGCTGGCACTGTCCAGCGGACGAGGACACGGCGCAACACACCCTCGAGGTGTGTCCGGCCTGGGGGGTGGAGCGCCGTGTCCTCACGGCCGTGATTGGGGCGGACCTATCGCTGCCGGGCGTGGTACAGGCCATGCTCGGCAGCGAGACGAAGTGGCGGGCCGTGTCCTCCTTCTGCGAGGAGGTAATCTCGCAGAAGGAGGCCGCGAGCCGCATTCGCGAGAGCGGGCGTCCGCGAGCGAGGCCCCGTCCGAGGCCGGGGGCGGGTGGGCCTCCGGAAGGGCCGGGGAGGCCACCCTGAGAGCGGCGGGCGGGGGTGCGTAGCCCTTGAGGCTCGTGCCACCGCCCGTCGTGTGAAGGGTGGGAAGAGTAAGGGACGGCGACGCTCTCGAGGGCGGAGAGGCCAGAGCCGCCCTCGGGAGCGTACGGCCGGGTGCGGCCGCGCCGACGGCACGGTCCCAGGGCCGTGCCTCCGGCGCGGCTATGGGGGCCGTGGGCGGTCGCGAGTGTGGGACTCGCGGCCGCCCTCGGGCGGCCCCCGGGAGTGGGACGTCGGAGCAGTGTGGCCCTGCTCCGACGTCGGGCGCCAGAGCGCCGAGGAGAAAACAGGGAAGGGAGGGTGAAGTACCCCCTCCCTTCCCTGGAACGGGAGGACACGGGCGCGAGAGCCCTGCACGGGGGAGCACCTGATGTTATGATGTCTCCGGTCCCAGGTGCTCCCCCTGCATAGTGCGAGGATGGCCACCGTGGTGGGTTTTAGTGGGTAGGTCCCGCGCCCGATGGGTTTCCTCCGGGCGCGGGGAATCCCACACTCCCCCCGCCCCTCCCCAGGCGGCGGGGGGGTCTTTCGAAGATTTCCCCCACGTTAAAAAAAAAAAAAAAAAAAAAAAAAAAAAGTCCCAGCGGCGTGATGCTTCCCGGTCACATCGGTCCGGAACGAAAATTTCGAGCTATCCACACGTTAGGCACACCACCGTGTAGCTGGCATGCTAAAACACGCTGCTGTGTGCTCAAAGTGTACGGTCGTCGTGTCCGTTCTCGAGATAATAGAGAAGAAATGTTCGATACGTGCCGAAAGTTTCAAAGTCCCAGCGGCGTGTTGCTTCCCGGTCACATCGGTCCGGAACGAAAATTTCGAGCTATCCACACGTTAGGCACACCACCGTGTAGCTGGCATGCTAAAACACGCTGCTGTGTGCTCAAAGTGTACGGTCGTCGTGTCCGTTCTCGAGATAATAGAGAAGAACTGTTCGATACGTGCCGAAAGTTTCAAAGTCCCAGCGGCGTGTTGCTTCCCGGTCACATCGGTCCGGAACGAAAATTTCGAGCTATCCACACGTTAGGCACACCACCGTGTAGCTGGCATGCTAAAACACGCTGCTGTGTGCTCAAAGTGTACGGTCGTCGTGTCCGTTCTCGAGATAATAGAGAAGAACTGTTCGATACGTGCCGAAAGTTTCAAAGTCCCAGCGGCGTGATGCTTCCCGGTCACATCGGTCCGGAACGAAAATTTCGAGCTATCCACACGTTAGGCACACCACCGTGTAGCTGGCATGCTAAAACACGCTGCTGTGTGCTCAAAGTGTACGGTCGTCGTGTCCGTTCTCGAGATAATAGAGAAGAACTGTTCGATACGTGCCGAAAGTTTCAAAGTCCCAGCGGCGTGTTGCTTCCCGGTCACATCGGTCCGGAACGAAAATTTCGAGCTATCCACACGTTAGGCACACCACCGTGTAGCTGGCATGCTAAAACACGCTGCTGTGTGCTCAAAGTGTACGGTCGTCGTGTCCGTTCTCGAGATAATAGAGAAGAACTGTTCGATACGTGCCGAAAGTTTCAAAGTCCCAGCGGCGTGATGCTTCCCGGTCACATCGGTCCGGAACGAAAATCTCGAGCTATCCACACGTTAGGCACACCACCGTGTAGCTGGCATGCTAAAACACGCTGCTGTGTGCTCAAAGTGTACGGTCGTCGTGTCCGTTCTCGAGATAATAGAGAAGAACTGTTCGATACGTGCCGAAAGTTTCAAAGCCCCAGCGGCGTGTTGCTTCCCGGTCACATCGGTCCGGAACGAAAATTTCGAGCTATCCACACGTTAGGCACACCACCGTGTAGCTGGCATGCTAAAACACGCTGCTGTGTGCTCAAAGTGTACGGTCGTCGTGTCCGTTCTCGAGATAATAGAGAAGAACTGTTCGATACGTGCCGAAAGTTTCAAAGTCCCAGCGGCGTGTTGCTTCCCGGTCACATCGGTCCGGAACGAAAATTTCGAGCTATCCACACGTTAGGCACACCACCGTGTAGCTGGCATGCTAAAACACGCTGCTGTGTGCTCAAAGTGTACGGTCGTCGTGTCCGTTCTCGAGATAATAGAGAAGAACTGTTCGATACGTGCCGAAAGTTTCAAAGTCCCAGCGGCGTGATGCTTCCCGGTCACATCGGTCCGGAACGAAAGTCTCGAGCTATCCACACGTTAGGCACACCACCGTGTAGCTGGCATGCTAAAACACGCTGCTGTGTGCTCAAAGTGTACGGTCGTCGTGTCCGTTCTCGAGATAATAGAGAAGAACTGTTCGATACGTGCCGAAAGTTTCAAAGTCCCAGCGGCGTGTTGCTTCCCGGTCACATCGGTCCGGAACGAAAATTTCGAGCTATCCACACGTTAGGCACACCACCGTGTAGCTGGCATGCTAAAACACGCTGCTGTGTGCTCAAAGTGTACGGTCGTCGTGTCCGTTCTCGAGATAATAGAGAAGAACTGTTCGATACGTGCCGAAAGTTTCAAAGTCCCAGCGGCGTGATGCTTCCCGGTCACATCGGTCCGGAACGAAAATTTCGAGCTATCCACACGTTAGGCACACCACCGTGTAGCTGGCATGCTAAAACACGCTGCTGTGTGCTCAAAGTGTACGGTCGTCGTGTCCGTTCTCGAGATAATAGAGAAGAACTGTTCGATACGTGCCGAAAGTTTCAAAGTCCCAGCGGCGTGATGCTTCCCGGTCACATCGGTCCGGAACGAAAATCTCGAGCTATCCACACGTTAGGTACACCACCGTTTAGCTGGCATGCTAAAACACGATGCTGTGTGCTCAAAGTGTACGGTCGTCGTGTCCGTTCTCGAGATAATAGAGAAGAACTGTTCGATACGTGCCGAAAGTTTCAAAGTCCCAGCGGCGTCTTGCTTCCCGGTCACATCGGTCCGGAACGAAAATTTCGAGCTATCCACACGTTAGGCACACCACCGTGTAGCTGGCATGCTAAAACACGCTGCTGTGTGCTCAAAGTGTACGGTCGTCGTGTCCGTTCTCGAGATAATAGAGAAGAACTGTTCGATACGTGCCGAAAGTTTCAAAGTCCCAGCGGCGTGTTGCTTCCCGGTCACATCGGTCCGGAACGAAAATTTCGAGCTATCCACACGTTAGGCACACCACCGTGTAGCTGGCATGCTAAAACACGCTGCTGTGTGCTCAAAGTGTACGGTCGTCGTGTCCGTTCTCGAGATAATAGAGAAGAACTGTTCGATACGTGCCGAAAGTTTCAAAGTCCCAGCGGCGTGATGCTTCCCGGTCACATCGGTCCGGAACGAAAATTTCGAGCTATCCACACGTTAGGCACACCACCGTGTAGCTGGCATGCTAAAACACGCTGCTGTGTGCTCAAAGTGTACGGTCGTCGTGTCCGTTCTCGAGATAATAGAGAAGAACTGTTCGATACGTGCCGAAAGTTTCAAAGTCCCAGCGGCGTGATGCTTCCCGGTCACATCGGTCCGGAACGAAAATCTCGAGCTATCCACACGTTAGGCACACCACCGTTTAGCTGGCATGCTAAAACACGATGCTGTGTGCTCAAAGTGTACGGTCGTCGTGTCCGTTCTCGAGATAATAGAGAAGAACTGTTCGATACGTGCCGAAAGTTTCAAAGTCCCAGCGGCGTGTTGTTTCCCGGTCACATCGGTCCGGAACGAAAATTTCGAGCTATCCACACGTTAGGCACACCACCGTGTAGCTGGCATGCTAAAACACGCTGCTGTGTGCTCAAAGTGTACGGTCGTCGTGTCCGTTCTCGAGATAATAGAGAAGAACTGTTCGATACGTGCCGAAAGTTTCAAAGTCCCAGCGGCGTGTTGCTTCCCGGTCACATCGGTCCGGAACGAAAATTTCGAGCTATCCACACGTTAGGCACACCACCGTGTAGCTGGCATGCTAAAACACGCTGCTGTGTGCTCAAAGTGTACGGTCGTCGTGTCCGTTCTCGAGATAATAGAGAAGAACTGTTCGATACGTGCCGAAAGTTTCAAAGTCCCAGCGGCGTGATGCTTCCCGGTCACATCGGTCCGGAACGAAAATCTCGAGCTATCCACACGTTAGGCACACCACCGTGTAGCTGGCATGCTAAAACACGCTGCTGTGTGCTCAAAGTGTACGGTCGTCGTGTCCGTTCTCGAGATAATAGAGAAGAACTGTTCGATACGTGCCGAAAGTTTCAAAGTCCCAGCGGCGTGTTGCTTCCCGGTCACATCGGTCCGGAACGAAAATTTCGAGCTATCCACACGTTAGGCACACCACCGTGTAGCTGGCATGCTAAAACACGCTGCTGTGTGCTCAAAGTGTACGGTCGTCGTGTCCGTTCTCGAGATAATAGAGAAGAACTGTTCGATACGTGCCGAAAGTTTCAAAGTCCCAGCGGCGTGATGCTTCCCGGTCACATCGGTCCGGAACGAAAATTTCGAGCTATCCACACGTTAGGCACACCACCGTGTAGCTGGCATGCTAAAACACGCTGCTGTGTGCTCAAAGTGTACGGTCGTCGTGTCCGTTCTCGAGATAATAGAGAAGAACTGTTCGATACGTGCCGAAAGTTTCAAAGTCCCAGCGGCGTGATGCTTCCCGGTCACATCGGTCCGGAACGAAAATCTCGAGCTATCCACACGTTAGGTACACCACCGTTTAGCTGGCATGCTAAAACACGATGCTGTGTGCTCAAAGTGTACGGTCGTCGTGTCCGTTCTCGAGATAATAGAGAAGAACTGTTCGATACGTGCCGAAAGTTTCAAAGTCCCAGCGGCGTCTTGCTTCCCGGTCACATCGGTCCGGAACGAAAATTTCGAGCTATCCACACGTTAGGCACACCACCGTGTAGCTGGCATGCTAAAACACGCTGCTGTGTGCTCAAAGTGTACGGTCGTCGTGTCCGTTCTCGAGATAATAGAGAAGAACTGTTCGATACGTGCCGAAAGTTTCAAAGTCCCAGCGGCGTGTTGCTTCCCGGTCACATCGGTCCGGAACGAAAATTTCGAGCTATCCACACGTTAGGCACACCACCGTGTAGCTGGCATGCTAAAACACGCTGCTGTGTGCTCAAAGTGTACGGTCGTCGTGTCCGTTCTCGAGATAATAGAGAAGAACTGTTCGATACGTGCCGAAAGTTTCAAAGTCCCAGCGGCGTGATGCTTCCCGGTCACATCGGTCCGGAACGAAAATCTCGAGCTATCCACACGTTAGGCACACCACCGTGTAGCTGGCATGCTAAAACACGCTGCTGTGTGCTCAAAGTGTACGGTCGTCGTGTCCGTTCTCGAGATAATAGAGAAGAACTGTTCGATACGTGCCGAAAGTTTCAAAGTCCCAGCGGCGTGTTGCTTCCCGGTCACATCGGTCCGGAACGAAAATTTCGAGCTATCCACACGTTAGGCACACCACCGTGTAGCTGGCATGCTAAAACACGCTGCTGTGTGCTCAAAGTGTACGGTCGTCGTGTCCGTTCTCGAGATAATAGAGAAGAACTGTTCGATACGTGCCGAAAGTTTCAAAGTCCCAGCGGCGTGATGCTTCCCGGTCACATCGGTCCGGAACGAAAATTTCGAGCTATCCACACGTTAGGCACACCACCGTGTAGCTGGCATGCTAAAACACGCTGCTGTGTGCTCAAAGTGTACGGTCGTCGTGTCCGTTCTCGAGATAATAGAGAAGAACTGTTCGATACGTGCCGAAAGTTTCAAAGTCCCAGCGGCGTCTTGCTTCCCGGTCACATCGGTCCGGAACGAAAATTTCGAGCTATCCACACGTTAGGCACACCACCGTGTAGCTGGCATGCTAAAACACGCTGCTGTGTGCTCAAAGTGTACGGTCGTCGTGTCCGTTCTCGAGATAATAGAGAAGAACTGTTCGATACGTGCCGAAAGTTTCAAAGTCCCAGCGGCGTGATGCTTCCCGGTCACATCGGTCCGGAACGAAAATTTCGAGCTATCCACACGTTAGGCACACCACCGTGTAGCTGGCATGCTAAAACACGCTGCTGTGTGCTCAAAGTGTACGGTCGTCGTGTCCGTTCTCGAGATAATAGAGAAGAACTGTTCGATACGTGCCGAAAGTTTCAAAGTCCCAGCGGCGTGTTGCTTCCCGGTCACATCGGTCCGGAACGAAAATTTCGAGCTATCCACACGTTAGGCACACCACCGTGTAGCTGGCATGCTAAAACACGCTGCTGTGTGCTCAAAGTGTACGGTCGTCGTGTCCGTTCTCGAGATAATAGAGAAGAACTGTTCGATACGTGCCGAAAGTTTCAAAGTCCCAGCGGCGTGTTGCTTCCCGGTCACATCGGTCCGGAACGAAAATTTCGAGCTATCCACACGTTAGGCACACCACCGTGTAGCTGGCATGCTAAAACACGCTGCTGTGTGCTCAAAGTGTACGGTCGTCGTGTCCGTTCTCGAGATAATAGAGAAGAACTGTTCGATACGTGCCGAAAGTTTCAAAGTCCCAGCGGCGTGTTGCTTCCCGGTCACATCGGTCCGGAACGAAAATTTCGAGCTATCCACACGTTAGGCACACCACCGTGTAGCTGGCATGCTAAAACACGCTGCTGTGTGCTCAAAGTGTACGGTCGTCGTGTCCGTTCTCGAGATAATAGAGAAGAACTGTTCGATACGTGCCGAAAGTTTCAAAGTCCCAGCGGCGTGATGCTTCCCGGTCACATCGGTCCGGAACGAAAATTTCGAGCTATCCACACGTTAGGCACACCACCGTGTAGCTGGCATGCTAAAACACGCTGCTGTGTGCTCAAAGTGTACGGTCGTCGTGTCCGTTCTCGAGATAATAGAGAAGAACTGTTCGATACGTGCCGAAAGTTTCAAAGTCCCAGCGGCGTGTTGCTTCCCGGTCACATCGGTCCGGAACGAAAATTTCGAGCTATCCACACGTTAGGCACACCACCGTGTAGCTGGCATGCTAAAACACGCTGCTGTGTGCTCAAAGTGTACGGTCGTCGTGTCCGTTCTCGAGACAATAGAGAAGAACTGTTCGATACGTGCCGAAAGTTTCAAAGTCCCAGCGGCGTGATGCTTCCCGGTCACATCGGTCCGGAACGAAAATCTCGAGCTATCCACACGTTAGGCACACCACCGTGTAGCTGGCATGCTAAAACACGCTGCTGTGTGCTCAAAGTGTACGGTCGTCGTGTCCGTTCTCGAGATAATAGAGAAGAACTGTTCGATACGTGCCGAAAGTTTCAAAGTCCCAGCGGCGTGTTGCTTCCCGGTCACATCGGTCCGGAACGAAAATTTCGAGCTATCCACACGTTAGGCACACCACCGTGTAGCTGGCATGCTAAAACACGCTGCTGTGTGCTCAAAGTGTACGGTCGTCGTGTCCGTTCTCGAGATAATAGAGAAGAACTGTTCGATACGTGCCGAAAGTTTCAAAGTCCCAGCGGCGTGATGCTTCCCGGTCACATCGGTCCGGAACGAAAATTTCGAGCTATCCACACGTTAGGCACACCACCGTGTAGCTGGCATGCTAAAACACGCTGCTGTGTGCTCAAAGTGTACGGTCGTCGTGTCCGTTCTCGAGATAATAGAGAAGAACTGTTCGATACGTGCCGAAAGTTTCAAAGTCCCAGCGGCGTGATGCTTCCCGGTCACATCGGTCCGGAACGAAAATCTCGAGCTATCCACACGTTAGGCACACCACCGTTTAGCTGGCATGCTAAAACACGATGCTGTGTGCTCAAAGTGTACGGTCGTCGTGTCCGTTCTCGAGATAATAGAGAAGAACTGTTCGATACGTGCCGAAAGTTTCAAAGTCCCAGCGGCGTGTTGTTTCCCGGTCACATCGGTCCGGAACGAAAATTTCGAGCTATCCACACGTTAGGCACACCACCGTGTAGCTGGCATGCTAAAACACGCTGCTGTGTGCTCAAAGTGTACGGTCGTCGTGTCCGTTCTCGAGATAATAGAGAAGAACTGTTCGATACGTGCCGAAAGTTTCAAAGTCCCAGCGGCGTGTTGCTTCCCGGTCACATCGGTCCGGAACGAAAATTTCGAGCTATCCACACGTTAGGCACACCACCGTGTAGCTGGCATGCTAAAACACGCTGCTGTGTGCTCAAAGTGTACGGTCGTCGTGTCCGTTCTCGAGATAATAGAGAAGAACTGTTCGATACGTGCCGAAAGTTTCAAAGTCCCAGCGGCGTGATGCTTCCCGGTCACATCGGTCCGGAACGAAAATCTCGAGCTATCCACACGTTAGGCACACCACCGTGTAGCTGGCATGCTAAAACACGCTGCTGTGTGCTCAAAGTGTACGGTCGTCGTGTCCGTTCTCGAGATAATAGAGAAGAACTGTTCGATACGTGCCGAAAGTTTCAAAGTCCCAGCGGCGTGTTGCTTCCCGGTCACATCGGTCCGGAACGAAAATTTCGAGCTATCCACACGTTAGGCACACCACCGTGTAGCTGGCATGCTAAAACACGCTGCTGTGTGCTCAAAGTGTACGGTCGTCGTGTCCGTTCTCGAGATAATAGAGAAGAACTGTTCGATACGTGCCGAAAGTTTCAAAGTCCCAGCGGCGTGATGCTTCCCGGTCACATCGGTCCGGAACGAAAATTTCGAGCTATCCACACGTTAGGCACACCACCGTGTAGCTGGCATGCTAAAACACGCTGCTGTGTGCTCAAAGTGTACGGTCGTCGTGTCCGTTCTCGAGATAATAGAGAAGAACTGTTCGATACGTGCCGAAAGTTTCAAAGTCCCAGCGGCGTGATGCTTCCCGGTCACATCGGTCCGGAACGAAAATCTCGAGCTATCCACACGTTAGGTACACCACCGTTTAGCTGGCATGCTAAAACACGATGCTGTGTGCTCAAAGTGTACGGTCGTCGTGTCCGTTCTCGAGATAATAGAGAAGAACTGTTCGATACGTGCCGAAAGTTTCAAAGTCCCAGCGGCGTCTTGCTTCCCGGTCACATCGGTCCGGAACGAAAATTTCGAGCTATCCACACGTTAGGCACACCACCGTGTAGCTGGCATGCTAAAACACGCTGCTGTGTGCTCAAAGTGTACGGTCGTCGTGTCCGTTCTCGAGATAATAGAGAAGAACTGTTCGATACGTGCCGAAAGTTTCAAAGTCCCAGCGGCGTGTTGCTTCCCGGTCACATCGGTCCGGAACGAAAATTTCGAGCTATCCACACGTTAGGCACACCACCGTGTAGCTGGCATGCTAAAACACGCTGCTGTGTGCTCAAAGTGTACGGTCGTCGTGTCCGTTCTCGAGATAATAGAGAAGAACTGTTCGATACGTGCCGAAAGTTTCAAAGTCCCAGCGGCGTGATGCTTCCCGGTCACATCGGTCCGGAACGAAAATCTCGAGCTATCCACACGTTAGGCACACCACCGTGTAGCTGGCATGCTAAAACACGCTGCTGTGTGCTCAAAGTGTACGGTCGTCGTGTCCGTTCTCGAGATAATAGAGAAGAACTGTTCGATACGTGCCGAAAGTTTCAAAGTCCCAGCGGCGTGTTGCTTCCCGGTCACATCGGTCCGGAACGAAAATTTCGAGCTATCCACACGTTAGGCACACCACCGTGTAGCTGGCATGCTAAAACACGCTGCTGTGTGCTCAAAGTGTACGGTCGTCGTGTCCGTTCTCGAGATAATAGAGAAGAACTGTTCGATACGTGCCGAAAGTTTCAAAGTCCCAGCGGCGTGATGCTTCCCGGTCACATCGGTCCGGAACGAAAATTTCGAGCTATCCACACGTTAGGCACACCACCGTGTAGCTGGCATGCTAAAACACGCTGCTGTGTGCTCAAAGTGTACGGTCGTCGTGTCCGTTCTCGAGATAATAGAGAAGAACTGTTCGATACGTGCCGAAAGTTTCAAAGTCCCAGCGGCGTCTTGCTTCCCGGTCACATCGGTCCGGAACGAAAATTTCGAGCTATCCACACGTTAGGCACACCACCGTGTAGCTGGCATGCTAAAACACGCTGCTGTGTGCTCAAAGTGTACGGTCGTCGTGTCCGTTCTCGAGATAATAGAGAAGAACTGTTCGATACGTGCCGAAAGTTTCAAAGTCCCAGCGGCGTGATGCTTCCCGGTCACATCGGTCCGGAACGAAAATTTCGAGCTATCCACACGTTAGGCACACCACCGTGTAGCTGGCATGCTAAAACACGCTGCTGTGTGCTCAAAGTGTACGGTCGTCGTGTCCGTTCTCGAGATAATAGAGAAGAACTGTTCGATACGTGCCGAAAGTTTCAAAGTCCCAGCGGCGTGTTGCTTCCCGGTCACATCGGTCCGGAACGAAAATTTCGAGCTATCCACACGTTAGGCACACCACCGTGTAGCTGGCATGCTAAAACACGCTGCTGTGTGCTCAAAGTGTACGGTCGTCGTGTCCGTTCTCGAGATAATAGAGAAGAACTGTTCGATACGTGCCGAAAGTTTCAAAGTCCCAGCGGCGTGTTGCTTCCCGGTCACATCGGTCCGGAACGAAAATTTCGAGCTATCCACACGTTAGGCACACCACCGTGTAGCTGGCATGCTAAAACACGCTGCTGTGTGCTCAAAGTGTACGGTCGTCGTGTCCGTTCTCGAGATAATAGAGAAGAACTGTTCGATACGTGCCGAAAGTTTCAAAGTCCCAGCGGCGTGTTGCTTCCCGGTCACATCGGTCCGGAACGAAAATTTCGAGCTATCCACACGTTAGGCACACCACCGTGTAGCTGGCATGCTAAAACACGCTGCTGTGTGCTCAAAGTGTACGGTCGTCGTGTCCGTTCTCGAGATAATAGAGAAGAACTGTTCGATACGTGCCGAAAGTTTCAAAGTCCCAGCGGCGTGATGCTTCCCGGTCACATCGGTCCGGAACGAAAATTTCGAGCTATCCACACGTTAGGCACACCACCGTGTAGCTGGCATGCTAAAACACGCTGCTGTGTGCTCAAAGTGTACGGTCGTCGTGTCCGTTCTCGAGATAATAGAGAAGAACTGTTCGATACGTGCCGAAAGTTTCAAAGTCCCAGCGGCGTGTTGCTTCCCGGTCACATCGGTCCGGAACGAAAATTTCGAGCTATCCACACGTTAGGCACACCACCGTGTAGCTGGCATGCTAAAACACGCTGCTGTGTGCTCAAAGTGTACGGTCGTCGTGTCCGTTCTCGAGACAATAGAGAAGAACTGTTCGATACGTGCCGAAAGTTTCAAAGTCCCAGCGGCGTGATGCTTCCCGGTCACATCGGTCCGGAACGAAAATCTCGAGCTATCCACACGTTAGGCACACCACCGTGTAGCTGGCATGCTAAAACACGCTGCTGTGTGCTCAAAGTGTACAGTCGTCGTGTCCGTTCTCGAGATAATAGAGAAGAACTGTTCGATACGTGCCGAAAGTTTCAAAGTCCCAGCGGCGTGATGCTTCCCGGTCACATCGGTCCGGAACGAAAATTTCGAGCTATCCACACGTTAGGCACACCACCGTGTAGCTGGCATGCTAAAACACGCTGCTGTGTGCTCAAAGTGTACGGTCGTCGTGTCCGTTCTCGAGATAATAGAGAAGAACTGTTCGATACGTGCCGAAAGTTTCAAAGTCCCGGCGGCGTGATGCTTCCCGGTCACATCGGTCCGGAACGAAAATCTCGAGCTATCCACACGTTAGGTACACCACCGTTTAGCTGGCATGCTAAAACACGATGCTGTGTGCTCAAAGTGTACGGTCGTCGTGTCCGTTCTCGAGATAATAGAGAAGAACTGTTCGATACGTGCCGAAAGTTTCAAAGTCCCAGCGGCGTGTTGCTTCCCGGTCACATCGGTCCGGAACGAAAATTTCGAGCTATCCACACGTTAGGCACACCACCGTGTAGCTGGCATGCTAAAACACGCTGCTGTGTGCTCAAAGTGTACGGTCGTCGTGTCCGTTCTCGAGATAATAGAGAAGAACTGTTCGATACGTGCCGAAAGTTTCAAAGTCCCAGCGGCGTGATGCTTCCCGGTCACATCGGTCCGGAACGAAAATCTCGAGCTATCCACACGTTAGGCACACCACCGTGTAGCTGGCATGCTAAAACACGCTGCTGTGTGCTCAAAGTGTACGGTCGTCGTGTCCGTTCTCGAGATAATAGAGAAGAACTGTTCGATACGTGCCGAAAGTTTCAAAGTCCCAGCGGCGTGTTGCTTCCCGGTCACATCGGTCCGGAACGAAAATTTCGAGCTATCCACACGTTAGGCACACCACCGTGTAGCTGGCATGCTAAAACACGCTGCTGTGTGCTCAAAGTGTACGGTCGTCGTGTCCGTTCTCGAGATAATAGAGAAGAACTGTTCGATACGTGCCGAAAGTTTCAAAGTCCCAGCGGCGTGATGCTTCCCGGTCACATCGGTCCGGAACGAAAATTTCGAGCTATCCACACGTTAGGCACACCACCGTGTAGCTGGCATGCTAAAACACGCTGCTGTGTGCTCAAAGTGTACGGTCGTCGTGTCCGTTCTCGAGATAATAGAGAAGAACTGTTCGATACGTGCCGAAAGTTTCAAAGTCCCAGCGGCGTCTTGTTTCCCGGTCACATCGGTCCGGAACGAAAATTTCGAGCTATCCACACGTTAGGCACACCACCGTGTAGCTGGCATGCTAAAACACGCTGCTGTGTGCTCAAAGTGTACGGTCGTCGTGTCCGTTCTCGAGATAATAGAGAAGAACTGTTCGATACGTGCCGAAAGTTTCAAAGTCCCAGCGGCGTGATGCTTCCCGGTCACATCGGTCCGGAACGAAAATTTCGAGCTATCCACACGTTAGGCACACCACCGTGTAGCTGGCATGCTAAAACACGCTGCTGTGTGCTCAAAGTGTACGGTCGTCGTGTCCGTTCTCGAGATAATAGAGAAGAAATGTTCGATACGTGCCGAAAGTTTCAAAGTCCCAGCGGCGTGTTGCTTCCCGGTCACATCGGTCCGGAACGAAAATTTCGAGCTATCCACACGTTAGGCACACCACCGTGTAGCTGGCATGCTAAAACACGCTGCTGTGTGCTCAAAGTGTACGGTCGTCGTGTCCGTTCTCGAGATAATAGAGAAGAACTGTTCGATACGTGCCGAAAGTTTCAAAGTCCCAGCGGCGTGATGCTTCCCGGTCACATCGGTCCGGAACGAAAATTTCGAGCTATCCACACGTTAGGCACACCACCGTGTAGCTGGCATGCTAAAACACGCTGCTGTGTGCTCAAAGTGTACGGTCGTCGTGTCCGTTCTCGAGATAATAGAGAAGAACTGTTCGATACGTGCCGAAAGTTTCAAAGTCCCAGCGGCGTGTTGCTTCCCGGTCACATCGGTCCGGAACGAAAATTTCGAGCTATCCACACGTTAGGCACACCACCGTGTAGCTGGCATGCTAAAACACGCTGCTGTGTGCTCAAAGTGTACGGTCGTCGTGTCCGTTCTCGAGATAATAGAGAAGAACTGTTCGATACGTGCCGAAAGTTTCAAAGTCCCAGCGGCGTGATGCTTCCCGGTCACATCGGTCCGGAACGAAAATCTCGAGCTATCCACACGTTAGGCACACCACCGTGTAGCTGGCATGCTAAAACACGCTGCTGTGTGCTCAAAGTGTACGGTCGTCGTGTCCGTTCTCGAGATAATAGAGAAGAACTGTTCGATACGTGCCGAAAGTTTCAAAGTCCCAGCGGCGTGTTGCTTCCCGGTCACATCGGTCCGGAACGAAAATTTCGAGCTATCCACACGTTAGGCACACCACCGTGTAGCTGGCATGCTAAAACACGCTGCTGTGTGCTCAAAGTGTACGGTCGTCGTGTCCGTTCTCGAGATAATAGAGAAGAACTGTTCGATACGTGCCGAAAGTTTCAAAGTCCCAGCGGCGTGTTGCTTCCCGGTCACATCGGTCCGGAACGAAAATTTCGAGCTATCCACACGTTAGGCACACCACCGTGTAGCTGGCATGCTAAAACACGCTGCTGTGTGCTCAAAGTGTACGGTCGTCGTGTCCGTTCTCGAGATAATAGAGAAGAACTGTTCGATACGTGCCGAAAGTTTCAAAGTCCCAGCGGCGTGATGCTTCCCGGTCACATCGGTCCGGAACGAAAATTTCGAGCTATCCACACGTTAGGCACACCACCGTGTAGCTGGCATGCTAAAACACGCTGCTGTGTGCTCAAAGTGTACGGTCGTCGTGTCCGTTCTCGAGATAATAGAGAAGAACTGTTCGATACGTGCCGAAAGTTTCAAAGTCCCAGCGGCGTGTTGCTTCCCGGTCACATCGGTCCGGAACGAAAATTTCGAGCTATCCACACGTTAGGCACACCACCGTGTAGCTGGCATGCTAAAACACGCTGCTGTGTGCTCAAAGTGTACGGTCGTCGTGTCCGTTCTCGAGATAATAGAGAAGAACTGTTCGATACGTGCCGAAAGTTTCAAAGTCCCAGCGGCGTGTTGTTTCCCGGTCACATCGGTCCGGAACGAAAATTTCGAGCTATCCACACGTTAGGCACACCACCGTGTAGCTGGCATGCTAAAACACGCTGCTGTGTGCTCAAAGTGTACGGTCGTCGTGTCCGTTCTCGAGATAATAGAGAAGAACTGTTCGATACGTGCCGAAAGTTTCAAAGTCCCAGCGGCGTGTTGCTTCCCGGTCACATCGGTCCGGAACGAAAATTTCGAGCTATCCACACGTTAGGCACACCACCGTGTAGCTGGCATGCTAAAACACGCTGCTGTGTGCTCAAAGTGTACGGTCGTCGTGTCCGTTCTCGAGATAATAGAGAAGAACTGTTCGATACGTGCCGAAAGTTTCAAAGTCCCAGCGGCGTGTTGCTTCCCGGTCACATCGGTCCGGAACGAAAATTTCGAGCTATCCACACGTTAGGCACACCACCGTGTAGCTGGCATGCTAAAACACGCTGCTGTGTGCTCAAAGTGTACGGTCGTCGTGTCCGTTCTCGAGATAATAGAGAAGAACTGTTCGATACGTGCCGAAAGTTTCAAAGTCCCAGCGGCGTGATGCTTCCCGGTCACATCGGTCCGGAACGAAAATTTCGAGCTATCCACACGTTAGGCACACCACCGTGTAGCTGGCATGCTAAAACACGCTGCTGTGTGCTCAAAGTGTACGGTCGTCGTGTCCGTTCTCGAGATAATAGAGAAGAACTGTTCGATACGTGCCGAAAGTTTCAAAGTCCCAGCGGCGTGTTGCTTCCCGGTCACATCGGTCCGGAACGAAAATTTCGAGCTATCCACACGTTAGGCACACCACCGTGTAGCTGGCATGCTAAAACACGCTGCTGTGTGCTCAAAGTGTACGGTCGTCGTGTCCGTTCTCGAGATAATAGAGAAGAACTGTTCGATACGTGCCGAAAGTTGCAAAGTCCCAGCGGCGTGATGCTTCCCGGTCACATCGGTCCGGAACGAAAATCTCGAGCTATCCACACGTTAGGCACACCACCGTGTAGCTGGCATGCTAAAACACGCTGCTGTGTGCTCAAAGTGTACGGTCGTCGTGTCCGTTCTCGAGATAATAGAGAAGAACTGTTCGATACGTGCCGAAAGTTTCAAAGTCCCAGCGGCGTGTTGCTTCCCGGTCACATCGGTCCGGAACGAAAATTTCGAGCTATCCACACGTTAGGCACACCACCGTGTAGCTGGCATGCTAAAACACGCTGCTGTGTGCTCAAAGTGTACGGTCGTCGTGTCCGTTCTCGAGATAATAGAGAAGAACTGTTCGATACGTGCCGAAAGTTTCAAAGTCCCAGCGGCGTGATGCTTCCCGGTCACATCGGTCCGGAACGAAAATCTCGAGCTATCCACACGTTAGGCACACCACCGTGTAGCTGGCATGCTAAAACACGCTGCTGTGTGCTCAAAGTGTACGGTCGTCGTGTCCGTTCTCGAGATAATAGAGAAGAACTGTTCGATACGTGCCGAAAGTTTCAAAGTCCCAGCGGCGTGTTGCTTCCCGGTCACATCGGTCCGGAACGAAAATTTCGAGCTATCCACACGTTAGGCACACCACCGTGTAGCTGGCATGCTAAAACACGCTGCTGTGTGCTCAAAGTGTACGGTCGTCGTGTCCGTTCTCGAGATAATAGAGAAGAACTGTTCGATACGTGCCGAAAGTTTCAAAGTCCCAGCGGCGTGTTGCTTCCCGGTCACATCGGTCCGGAACGAAAATTTCGAGCTATCCACACGTTAGGCACACCACCGTGTAGCTGGCATGCTAAAACACGCTGCTGTGTGCTCAAAGTGTACGGTCGTCGTGTCCGTTCTCGAGATAATAGAGAAGAACTGTTCGATACGTGCCGAAAGTTTCAAAGTCCCAGCGGCGTGATGCTTCCCGGTCACATCGGTCCGGAACGAAAATTTCGAGCTATCCACACGTTAGGCACACCACCGTGTAGCTGGCATGCTAAAACACGCTGCTGTGTGCTCAAAGTGTACGGTCGTCGTGTCCGTTCTCGAGATAATAGAGAAGAACTGTTCGATACGTGCCGAATGTTTCAAAGTCCCAGCGGCGTGATGCTTCCCGGTCACATCGGTCCGGAACGAAAATCTCGAGCTATCCACACGTTAGGTACACCACCGTTTAGCTGGCATGCTAAAACACGATGCTGTGTGCTCAAAGTGTACGGTCGTCGTGTCCGTTCTCGAGATAATAGAGAAGAACTGTTCGATACGTGCCGAAAGTTTCAAAGTCCCAGCGGCGTCTTGCTTCCCGGTCACATCGGTCCGGAACGAAAATTTCGAGCTATCCACACGTTAGGCACACCACCGTGTAGCTGGCATGCTAAAACACGCTGCTGTGTGCTCAAAGTGTACGGTCGTCGTGTCCGTTCTCGAGATAATAGAGAAGAACTGTTCGATACGTGCCGAAAGTTTCAAAGTCCCAGCGGCGTGTTGCTTCCCGGTCACATCGGTCCGGAACGAAAATTTCGAGCTATCCACACGTTAGGCACACCACCGTGTAGCTGGCATGCTAAAACACGCTGCTGTGTGCTCAAAGTGTACGGTCGTCGTGTCCGTTCTCGAGATAATAGAGAAGAACTGTTCGATACGTGCCGAAAGTTTCAAAGTCCCAGCGGCGTGATGCTTCCCGGTCACATCGGTCCGGAACGAAAATCTCGAGCTATCCACACGTTAGGCACACCACCGTGTAGCTGGCATGCTAAAACACGCTGCTGTGTGCTCAAAGTGTACGGTCGTCGTGTCCGTTCTCGAGATAATAGAGAAGAACTGTTCGATACGTGCCGAAAGTTTCAAAGTCCCAGCGGCGTGTTGCTTCCCGGTCACATCGGTCCGGAACGAAAATTTCGAGCTATCCACACGTTAGGCACACCACCGTGTAGCTGGCATGCTAAAACACGCTGCTGTGTGCTCAAAGTGTACGGTCGTCGTGTCCGTTCTCGAGATAATAGAGAAGAACTGTTCGATACGTGCCGAAAGTTTCAAAGTCCCAGCGGCGTGATGCTTCCCGGTCACATCGGTCCGGAACGAAAATTTCGAGCTATCCACACGTTAGGCACACCACCGTGTAGCTGGCATGCTAAAACACGCTGCTGTGTGCTCAAAGTGTACGGTCGTCGTGTCCGTTCTCGAGATAATAGAGAAGAACTGTTCGATACGTGCCGAAAGTTTCAAAGTCCCAGCGGCGTCTTGTTTCACGGTCACATCGGTCCGGAACGAAAATTTCGAGCTATCCACACGTTAGGCACACCACCGTGTAGCTGGCATGCTAAAACACGCTGCTGTGTGCTCAAAGTGTACGGTCGTCGTGTCCGTTCTCGAGATAATAGAGAAGAACTGTTCGATACGTGCCGAAAGTTTCAAAGTCCCAGCGG
This sequence comes from Ptiloglossa arizonensis, assembly GCF_051014685.1. NCBI lineage: Eukaryota > Metazoa > Arthropoda > Insecta > Hymenoptera > Colletidae > Ptiloglossa > Ptiloglossa arizonensis. The sequence continues at coordinate 63,051 of NW_027479739.1, forward strand.
CGTGATGCTTCCCGGTCACATCGGTCCGGAACGAAAATTTCGAGCTATCCACACGTTAGGCACACCACCGTGTAGCTGGCATGCTAAAACACGCTGCTATGTGCTCAAAGTGTACGGTCGTCGTGTCCGTTCTCGAGATAATAGAGAAGAACTGTTCGATACGTGCCGAAAGTTTCAAAGTCCCAGCGGCGTGTTGCTTCCCGGTCACATCGGTCCGGAACGAAAATTTCGAGCTATCCACACGTTAGGCACACCACCGTGTAGCTGGCATGCTAAAACACGCTGCTGTGTGCTCAAAGTGTACGGTCGTCGTGTCCGTTCTCGAGATAATAGAGAAGAACTGTTCGATACGTGCCGAAAGTTTCAAAGTCCCAGCGGCGTGATGCTTCCCGGTCACATCGGTCCGGAACGAAAATTTCGAGCTATCCACACGTTAGGCACACCACCGTGTAGCTGGCATGCTAAAACACGCTGCTGTGTGCTCAAAGTGTACGGTCGTCGTGTCCGTTCTCGAGATAATAGAGAAGAACTGTTCGATACGTGCCGAAAGTTTCAAAGTCCCAGCGGCGTGTTGCTTCCCGGTCACATCGGTCCGGAACGAAAATTTCGAGCTATCCACACGTTAGGCACACCACCGTGTAGCTGGCATGCTAAAACACGCTGCTGTGTGCTCAAAGTGTACGGTCGTCGTGTCCGTTCTCGAGATAATAGAGAAGAACTGTTCGATACGTGCCGAAAGTTTCAAAGTCCCAGCGGCGTGATGCTTCCCGGTCACATCGGTCCGGAACGAAAATCTCGAGCTATCCACACGTTAGGCACACCACCGTGTAGCTGGCATGCTAAAACACGCTGCTGTGTGCTCAAAGTGTACGGTCGTCGTGTCCGTTCTCGAGATAATAGAGAAGAACTGTTCGATACGTGCCGAAAGTTTCAAAGTCCCAGCGGCGTGTTGCTTCCCGGTCACATCGGTCCGGAACGAAAATTTCGAGCTATCCACACGTTAGGCACACCACCGTGTAGCTGGCATGCTAAAACACGCTGCTGTGTGCTCAAAGTGTACGGTCGTCGTGTCCGTTCTCGAGATAATAGAGAAGAACTGTTCGATACGTGCCGAAAGTTTCAAAGTCCCAGCGGCGTGATGCTTCCCGGTCACATCGGTCCGGAACGAAAATTTCGAGCTATCCACACGTTAGGCACACCACCGTGTAGCTGGCATGCTAAAACACGCTGCTGTGTGCTCAAAGTGTACGGTCGTCGTGTCCGTTCTCGAGATAATAGAGAAGGACTGTTCGATACGTGCCGAAAGTTTCAAAGTCCCAGCGGCGTGATGCTTCCCGGTCACATCGGTCCGGAACGAAAATCTCGAGCTATCCACACGTTAGGCACACCACCGTTTAGCTGGCATGCTAAAACACGATGCTGTGTGCTCAAAGTGTACGGTCGTCGTGTCCGTTCTCGAGATAATAGAGAAGAACTGTTCGATACGTGCCGAAAGTTTCAAAGTCCCAGCGGCGTGTTGCTTCCCGGTCACATCGGTCCGGAACGAAAATTTCGAGCTATCCACACGTTAGGCACACCACCGTGTAGCTGGCATGCTAAAACACGCTGCTGTGTGCTCAAAGTGTACGGTCGTCGTGTCCGTTCTCGAGATAATAGAGAAGAACTGTTCGATACGTGCCGAAAGTTTCAAAGTCCCAGCGGCGTGATGCTTCCCGGTCACATCGGTCCGGAACGAAAATTTCGAGCTATCCACACGTTAGGCACACCACCGTTTAGCTGGCATGCTAAAACACGATGCTGTGTGCTCAAAGTGTACGGTCGTCGTGTCCGTTCTCGAGATAATAGAGAAGAACTGTTCGATACGTGCCGAAAGTTTCAAAGTCCCAGCGGCGTGTTGCTTCCCGGTCACATCGGTCCGGAACGAAAATTTCGAGCTATCCACACGTTAGGCACACCACCGTGTAGCTGGCATGCTAAAACACGCTGCTGTGTGCTCAAAGTGTACGGTCGTCGTGTCCGTTCTCGAGATAATAGAGAAGAACTGTTCGATACGTGCCGAAAGTTTCAAAGTCCCAGCGGCGTGTTGCTTCCCGGTCACATCGGTCCGGAACGAAAATTTCGAGCTATCCACACGTTAGGCACACCACCGTGTAGCTGGCATGCTAAAACACGCTGCTGTGTGCTCAAAGTGTACGGTCGTCGTGTCCGTTCTCGAGATAATAGAGAAGAACTGTTCGATACGTGCCGAAAGTTTCAAAGTCCCAGCGGCGTGATGCTTCCCGGTCACATCGGTCCGGAACGAAAATCTCGAGCTATCCACACGTTAGGCACACCACCGTGTAGCTGGCATGCTAAAACACGCTGCTGTGTGCTCAAAGTGTACGGTCGTCGTGTCCGTTCTCGAGATAATAGAGAAGAACTGTTCGATACGTGCCGAAAGTTTCAAAGTCCCAGCGGCGTGTTGCTTCCCGGTCACATCGGTCCGGAACGAAAATTTCGAGCTATCCACACGTTAGGCACACCACCGTGTAGCTGGCATGCTAAAACACGCTGCTGTGTGCTCAAAGTGTACGGTCGTCGTGTCCGTTCTCGAGATAATAGAGAAGAACTGTTCGATACGTGCCGAAAGTTTCAAAGTCCCAGCGGCGTGTTGCTTCCCGGTCACATCGGTCCGGAACGAAAATTTCGAGCTATCCACACGTTAGGCACACCACCGTGTAGCTGGCATGCTAAAACACGCTGCTGTGTGCTCAAAGTGTACGGTCGTCGTGTCCGTTCTCGAGATAATAGAGAAGAACTGTTCGATACGTGCCGAAAGTTTCAAAGTCCCAGCGGCGTGTTGCTTCCCGGTCACATCGGTCCGGAACGAAAATTTCGAGCTATCCACACGTTAGGCACACCACCGTGTAGCTGGCATGCTAAAACACGCTGCTGTGTGCTCAAAGTGTACGGTCGTCGTGTCCGTTCTCGAGATAATAGAGAAGAACTGTTCGATACGTGCCGAAAGTTTCAAAGTCCCAGCGGCGTGATGCTTCCCGGTCACATCGGTCCGGAACGAAAATTTCGAGCTATCCACACGTTAGGCACACCACCGTGTAGCTGGCATGCTAAAACACGCTGCTGTGTGCTCAAAGTGTACGGTCGTCGTGTCCGTTCTCGAGATAATAGAGAAGAACTGTTCGATACGTGCCGAAAGTTTCAAAGTCCCAGCGGCGTGTTGCTTCCCGGTCACATCGGTCCGGAACGAAAATTTCGAGCTATCCACACGTTAGGCACACCACCGTGTAGCTGGCATGCTAAAACACGCTGCTGTGTGCTCAAAGTGTACGGTCGTCGTGTCCGTTCTCGAGACAATAGAGAAGAACTGTTCGATACGTGCCGAAAGTTTCAAAGTCCCAGCGGCGTGATGCTTCCCGGTCACATCGGTCCGGAACGAAAATCTCGAGCTATCCACACGTTAGGCACACCACCGTGTAGCTGGCATGCTAAAACACGCTGCTGTGTGCTCAAAGTGTACGGTCGTCGTGTCCGTTCTCGAGATAATAGAGAAGAACTGTTCGATACGTGCCGAAAGTTTCAAAGTCCCAGCGGCGTGATGCTTCCCGGTCACATCGGTCCGGAACGAAAATTTCGAGCTATCCACACGTTAGGCACACCACCGTGTAGCTGGCATGCTAAAACACGCTGCTGTGTGCTCAAAGTGTACGGTCGTCGTGTCCGTTCTCGAGATAATAGAGAAGAACTGTTCGATACGTGCCGAAAGTTTCAGAGTCCCAGCGGCGTGATGCTTCCCGGTCACATCGGTCCGGAACGAAAATCTCGAGCTATCCACACGTTAGGTACACCACCGTTTAGCTGGCATGCTAAAACACGATGCTGTGTGCTCAAAGTGTACGGTCGTCGTGTCCGTTCTCGAGATAATAGAGAAGAACTGTTCGATACGTGCCGAAAGTTTCAAAGTCCCAGCGGCGTCTTGCTTCCCGGTCACATCGGTCCGGAACGAAAATTTCGAGCTATCCACACGTTAGGCACACCACCGTGTAGCTGGCATGCTAAAACACGCTGCTGTGTGCTCAAAGTGTACGGTCGTCGTGTCCGTTCTCGAGATAATAGAGAAGAACTGTTCGATACGTGCCGAAAGTTTCAAAGTCCCAGCGGCGTGTTGCTTCCCGGTCACATCGGTCCGGAACGAAAATTTCGAGCTATCCACACGTTAGGCACACCACCGTGTAGCTGGCATGCTAAAACACGCTGCTGTGTGCTCAAAGTGTACGGTCGTCGTGTCCGTTCTCGAGATAATAGAGAAGAACTGTTCGATACGTGCCGAAAGTTTCAAAGTCCCAGCGGCGTGATGCTTCCCGGTCACATCGGTCCGGAACGAAAATCTCGAGCTATCCACACGTTAGGCACACCACCGTGTAGCTGGCATGCTAAAACACGCTGCTGTGTGCTCAAAGTGTACGGTCGTCGTGTCCGTTCTCGAGATAATAGAGAAGAACTGTTCGATACGTGCCGAAAGTTTCAAAGTCCCAGCGGCGTGTTGCTTCCCGGTCACATCGGTCCGGAACGAAAATTTCGAGCTATCCACACGTTAGGCACACCACCGTGTAGCTGGCATGCTAAAACACGCTGCTGTGTGCTCAAAGTGTACGGTCGTCGTGTCCGTTCTCGAGATAATAGAGAAGAACTGTTCGATACGTGCCGAAAGTTTCAAAGTCCCAGCGGCGTGATGCTTCCCGGTCACATCGGTCCGGAACGAAAATTTCGAGCTATCCACACGTTAGGCACACCACCGTGTAGCTGGCATGCTAAAACACGCTGCTGTGTGCTCAAAGTGTACGGTCGTCGTGTCCGTTCTCGAGATAATAGAGAAGAACTGTTCGATACGTGCCGAAAGTTTCAAAGTCCCAGCGGCGTCTTGTTTCCCGGTCACATCGGTCCGGAACGAAAATTTCGAGCTATCCACACGTTAGGCACACCACCGTGTAGCTGGCATGCTAAAACACGCTGCTGTGTGCTCAAAGTGTACGGTCGTCGTGTCCGTTCTCGAGATAATAGAGAAGAACTGTTCGATACGTGCCGAAAGTTTCAAAGTCCCAGCGGCGTGATGCTTCCCGGTCACATCGGTCCGGAACGAAAATTTCGAGCTATCCACACGTTAGGCACACCACCGTGTAGCTGGCATGCTAAAACACGCTGCTGTGTGCTCAAAGTGTACGGTCGTCGTGTCCGTTCTCGAGATAATAGAGAAGAACTGTTCGATACGTGCCGAAAGTTTCAAAGTCCCAGCGGCGTGTTGCTTCCCGGTCACATCGGTCCGGAACGAAAATTTCGAGCTATCCACACGTTAGGCACACCACCGTGTAGCTGGCATGCTAAAACACGCTGCTGTGTGCTCAAAGTGTACGGTCGTCGTGTCCGTTCTCGAGATAATAGAGAAGAACTGTTCGATACGTGCCGAAAGTTTCAAAGTCCCAGCGGCGTGTTGCTTCCCGGTCACATCGGTCCGGAACGAAAATTTCGAGCTATCCACACGTTAGGCACACCACCGTGTAGCTGGCATGCTAAAACACGCTGCTGTGTGCTCAAAGTGTACGGTCGTCGTGTCCGTTCTCGAGATAATAGAGAAGAACTGTTCGATACGTGCCGAAAGTTTCAAAGTCCCAGCGGCGTGTTGCTTCCCGGTCACATCGGTCCGGAACGAAAATTTCGAGCTATCCACACGTTAGGCACACCACCGTGTAGCTGGCATGCTAAAACACGCTGCTGTGTGCTCAAAGTGTACGGTCGTCGTGTCCGTTCTCGAGATAATAGAGAAGAACTGTTCGATACGTGCCGAAAGTTTCAAAGTCCCAGCGGCGTGTTGCTTCCCGGTCACATCGGTCCGGAACGAAAATTTCGAGCTATCCACACGTTAGGCACACCACCGTGTAGCTGGCATGCTAAAACACGCTGCTGTGTGCTCAAAGTGTACGGTCGTCGTGTCCGTTCTCGAGATAATAGAGAAGAACTGTTCGATACGTGCCGAAAGTTTCAAAGTCCCAGCGGCGTGATGCTTCCCGGTCACATCGGTCCGGAACGAAAATTTCGAGCTATCCACACGTTAGGCACACCACCGTGTAGCTGGCATGCTAAAACACGCTGCTGTGTGCTCAAAGTGTACGGTCGTCGTGTCCGTTCTCGAGATAATAGAGAAGAACTGTTCGATACGTGCCGAAAGTTTCAAAGTCCCAGCGGCGTGTTGCTTCCCGGTCACATCGGTCCGGAACGAAAATTTCGAGCTATCCACACGTTAGGCACACCACCGTGTAGCTGGCATGCTAAAACACGCTGCTGTGTGCTCAAAGTGTACGGTCGTCGTGTCCGTTCTCGAGATAATAGAGAAGGACTGTTCGATACGTGCCGAAAGTTTCAAAGTCCCAGCGGCGTGATGCTTCCCGGTCACATCGGTCCGGAACGAAAATCTCGAGCTATCCACACGTTAGGCACACCACCGTTTAGCTGGCATGCTAAAACACGATGCTGTGTGCTCAAAGTGTACGGTCGTCGTGTCCGTTCTCGAGATAATAGAGAAGAACTGTTCGATACGTGCCGAAAGTTTCAAAGTCCCAGCGGCGTGTTGCTTCCCGGTCACATCGGTCCGGAACGAAAATTTCGAGCTATCCACACGTTAGGCACACCACCGTGTAGCTGGCATGCTAAAACACGCTGCTGTGTGCTCAAAGTGTACGGTCGTCGTGTCCGTTCTCGAGATAATAGAGAAGAACTGTTCGATACGTGCCGAAAGTTTCAAAGTCCCAGCGGCGTGATGCTTCCCGGTCACATCGGTCCGGAACGAAAATTTCGAGCTATCCACACGTTAGGCACACCACCGTTTAGCTGGCATGCTAAAACACGATGCTGTGTGCTCAAAGTGTACGGTCGTCGTGTCCGTTCTCGAGATAATAGAGAAGAACTGTTCGATACGTGCCGAAAGTTTCAAAGTCCCAGCGGCGTGTTGCTTCCCGGTCACATCGGTCCGGAACGAAAATTTCGAGCTATCCACACGTTAGGCACACCACCGTGTAGCTGGCATGCTAAAACACGCTGCTGTGTGCTCAAAGTGTACGGTCGTCGTGTCCGTTCTCGAGATAATAGAGAAGAACTGTTCGATACGTGCCGAAAGTTTCAAAGTCCCAGCGGCGTGATGCTTCCCGGTCACATCGGTCCGGAACGAAAATCTCGAGCTATCCACACGTTAGGCACACCACCGTGTAGCTGGCATGCTAAAACACGCTGCTGTGTGCTCAAAGTGTACGGTCGTCGTGTCCGTTCTCGAGATAATAGAGAAGAACTGTTCGATACGTGCCGAAAGTTTCAAAGTCCCAGCGGCGTGTTGCTTCCCGGTCACATCGGTCCGGAACGAAAATTTCGAGCTATCCACACGTTAGGCACACCACCGTGTAGCTGGCATGCTAAAACACGCTGCTGTGTGCTCAAAGTGTACGGTCGTCGTGTCCGTTCTCGAGATAATAGAGAAGAACTGTTCGATACGTGCCGAAAGTTTCAAAGTCCCAGCGGCGTGATGCTTCCCGGTCACATCGGTCCGGAACGAAAATTTCGAGCTATCCACACGTTAGGCACACCACCGTGTAGCTGGCATGCTAAAACACGCTGCTGTGTGCTCAAAGTGTACGGTCGTCGTGTCCGTTCTCGAGA